>NW_017618004.1:3992500-4292500 GCF_001879475.1 Ipomoea nil | reverse complement strand
TGGAAAACACGACCAGTACTTATGAATTTCAATCTCTTTGGTTTTTTATTTTATTTTTAAAAGTTGTATTACTTTCACACATTTTGATCGAGGATCGGGATTCGCTGTCCCCGCCAAATTTCCCGCAGAGATGGGGTTGGGGTCGCTGGGACAGGGACGGGGAGTATACTCCCCGCCCCGCCCCGCCCCACCCGTTGCCATCCCTAATTTTAGATAACCAAACTAGAATATATGTATGATTCTCTACAATAATTAAATAACATAATGCTTTATTTATAGTTCAAATAAAAGAGATAATGGGGTGTTTGGTAAAAACTGGTACCTGATTGGGTTAGTGAGTTTGACTAGTTAATAGTATTAGTTGATTGTATAAAGATGTTTGGTAAATTGGCTGTTAGTTGATAGTTGATTAATTACATGCAAAATATTTTTTTCAAAAAATTATTAAAAAAAATCTATTTTGAGCAGCTTTTTGAATTTTAGAGTTTTGGAGCACTAAACTGTTAAAAAAATCTATATTGACTGTTTGAACTAATTGTTAAACTAAGTTAAATAGTTAATAGTTGTCAAATAAGTTAAAATTGACTGATAAGTTAACTATGTTACAAGTGCATTATAATGTTTTTTTTTTTTTTTTTTTTTTTTTTTTGGTAATGGCCAATGGTCCCAACAAAAAAATAAAATAAAAAAATACTCCGTATATTCTAACTTTTTTTGCGTTGGTGCGTCAAAGGCGTCTAACTTGAGGAGACTCATCAAACAAAAACCTAATTGTATTTTAATAATAGTTATTTAAGCAATTAAATATATTACAAGTAAAATATAGTTAAAATGCCACAATTATGATGCATGCCCACCCTCCATATGAGATATGATGCACACCAAGTAGAATTACCCTAATCACGTGGGGTGTAATATATAATTACTATAATATAAGTAGCATGCATCTCAAAAGATTACCGTAATATATAGATTATTATTTCAAAGTTATTAAGTGTTTAAGGCTATTCGCATTTATTAAAAGGAAATAATGGAGTGCAAATCTATGTGGCACTTGTTAGTTGTTACTCCCTATTTAGGAAATCGTGTTGTTTCTTTTTCTTTTCTTTACTTTTCTTTATGTAATCTTGCAAAATTTGAAATTTGATTTTCAATATTGTAATTTGCAAATGTATTTTGTGGGCCACTCTTTTCCTTTTGTTAATGTGATATAATAATAATAATAATAATAATAATAATAATAATAATAATTATTATTATTATTATTATTATTATTATTATTATTTATGTGATGCAAATTTAAAAGTGAGTTGAAATTGTATAGATGTGAAGTAAATATTAGTGAATTGCAAATATGATGATATGATAGTATGAATCACTTTTAAAAGCGAGAGAGTATTGCATGAATACAAATAATTTAACAATACTTCAAGTGTAAATATACTAATAAACATATAATTAAATATAATTATTACATGCCAATGATCTTGTTGTCTAGTGTCACCAAGTTGCTCACCTTTATGAAAAGTAAAAAAAATGTGACTCAATTGATCTACAAACCTGATTTGAGCCATACACCTACATAGATATTTGAATCTATAATAAGGTGTTTGGAATATGAAAATTGCAATTCATTTCCCTCATAGATATTTGAGCCATACACCTACATAGATATTTGAATCTATAATAAGGTGTTTGGAATATGGAAATTGCAATTCATTTCCCTCATAGATATTTGAGTCTATAACAGGGTGTTTGGAATGAAAATTGCAATTCATTTCCCTCATAATTTCATAAGGTGATAAATTTTACAAATTGGTTTAAAGGAATTAAAATTTCATAGAATTTCAATTTCTCCATTTGGTGGATTTGAAAATACTAAGGAATTTTAAATTTTGTGCTTGTTAAGAGCATCCTCAATAGATGATATTTTATGTAAGTTTTTATATGTCAAGTAGGAAAGATAAGAGAGAATACGATGATAAAAAGAACTAAAAAAAAAAAGCCAAAAAAAAAATCAAAAACAAAAACCAAGGCTAACAAATTTGTCAGCCGAACTAAAAAAAAAAAAATGATAAAAGGCACTTTTACACGCACAGCCAGTGCACGCGCCAATTCTTCTTATGAATTATAGTTCCTTTTCTTCCTAATTCTCTATTTTATACCAAACGACCTGTAATACCCTTCATAATAATTAACTCCACCCTTGATTTCTTGAAAATATATACAAACAGGTCTAAATATTTTTCTTAATTTTGTAAGTGTTGGCTAGCAACGATGGTGAGTGCGAGGCGACGACTAAACATTGGCAAGTGGTTATGTATTAGCGTTAGCAATGATTGTTGTCCGTCAGTGGCAAGATTGCGATCGCTTCAACAACGGTGCGACGATAGACGATCAACGATGAGTGTTGTGGATGAGGGCTTCTCTAACATTGCACTCAACTTGCCCAGGTTTATGCGTTTCCCTGTTATACTTGGCGATTTAAGGCTTTTGATTTTGTGTTTTTTTTTTTTTTTTTTTTTTTTTGGTTGTTGTTGTGTGTTGTTTGCTCTAGTGAATTAACTTTGTTTTGCGCAAAATACATCATTTTTAGCGAAACAAAGCTTAAAAAAAATTTCGCCTGAATAGGCGTTTGGGACAATTGGTCAGCCATCGGTCGGTCGATTAAATATAGACGACTATTACTTTTTACCTATTGACCTAGAAGCTATTAGATGATATAATTTTGAGCAAAATAAAACTAAATTATTAAGGGCAAATCACACACAAGTCGATCGTCGACCGATTGACCGACCGACTAAATATAGACTATATTTACTTTATGGGTCTTGGCCTAAGAGCTCCCAGGCTGCGGATTAAGCTGTGTTTTGCAACACTTTTTATCTCTATTTATCTTTGATAATCACACTTAGTATAAATTTTGTGAAAATAATTTAAGTATTTTAAAAATAAAAATCAATCAATAATTTTCCAAAATTAGAATTTGATTATATCAATTTAACGAACCAAAATTGAATCTCTGAAATCTACTACTTAAACCCTGGAACTTCATTCAGGCTTAAATCTCGCCCCGTTCCCATTCATTCACGTCTCTTGTAGTCTCTGTCTTCTTTCTCGTAGAAGTTTTTGTTTTTTTCTGATTCTGTCAAGAAGTTCAGTTTAGCTGCAACAATGGAGGGAGGAGATGGCGGGCCCTACAATCGTTGCACTATCGACGAGGTCTTTGGGGATTTCGAGGGTCGCCGAAACGGCATAATTAAAGCTCTGACAACTGGTGTTTTTCCCTTGATTTTTATCCTCTTTTTAATCTCTTTCAAAGGTTTTTCATGTAACGATTTTAATTTGGCTTTGAATTTTTGTTTTTTTTTGTGTTCCAGACGTCGAAGAATTCTATAAGCGGTGTGATCCAGGTGAAGAATAATCTTATTTTATGTTTATCTCACATTCTTTTAGTTCGTACATTCTCCGTTGTATGGAATTTTATGCATGCATTCATTTTTAATCGTAATTTATACAGATCAGTTTTTTTATTCCCCTTCTTCTTTATCCTTTTTAAATCCTTAGCTTTTGTTTATGGCGTTTGGTTGGAATTGGAATGTTTTGAAAACGTTAAGGTCATTGTTAATGAACATTTACATTAAAGCTAGGGAATGCTCCATATATGATCTGTTGTGAGCATCCAGGTGTTTTTCTATTTTTCTTCATTTCAGGGAATGTCAACATTATACTTCCATGTGAGCTGTTTCCCAAATCTTTGTGTGCAGTATAAATTACCATGCTTTCTAGCTATTGTCTTCTTTACTTTTCACTTGGCATATCACCTTCAATCTCTTGGAATTAATAATTGGTGGAATTAATTTACATATTTCTTGCTGTACAGACAAAGAGAACTTTTGCTTGTTTGCATATCCCAATGGGAAGTGGGAGGTGACTTTACCTGCTGAAGATGTGCCTCCTGAGCTTCCAGAGCCTACTCTGGGTATCAACTTTGCCAGAGATGGGATGCCGGCGAAGGACTGGTTGGCTTTGGTTGCTGCCCACAGTGAAGGGTGGTTGCTTTCTGTTGCTTTCTACTTTGCTGCCAGATTTGGATTTGATAAAGATGACAGGTGAATATAATTATAAATGAATAAACAATATATAAAAAATTGTATTGTCTGTATGCCTTCAGAAATATCAAGAATTATTGGTATGGCCTATGGAATTTTATGTCTGGTGTGCATTTTTCTCGCTTGCCTTATATTTCATGGTCTACCAGCCATCCATTGATTTGTTTATTTCCACTCGTTTAATCGTCTCTGCAATCTATACCTTTGTTTTAATTGATGCCTTTGGATTTAGTCAATTCTTTTCGCAATTGCCCAGTTGCAGAGGCCTTGCTGCCTTTGTACTTAGATGAAGCTGATTTCAGAATTTCATTCCATAAATTCGTCTATAATGTTTGTTATTTGTGCATTCAGTGCTTGCTGCTCTAGATTCAGAGACATCACTTGTCATGTTGAGACCTAGAAATTAGTTTGATATCAAATGTAGGAAGGTTATTGCCATTTTATATTCTCATTCCAATTGGGTTCCAAGAGGACAGAAGATTGGTGTCTAAGATTCATTTTTCTTTTTAGTTGAATAAGTGAATAACTCTCTATCCATTGATGGTTCTTTATTCAAAAGTTAGTAAGTTAATTTTAGCAGTATTCAAGCATCTTGAAATCATTTTATTGCATGTGCAGGAAGGTTCTGTTCAACATGATAAATGAGCTGCCTACAGTATTTGAGATTGTGACTGGTGCTGCAAAGAAACATAACGAGAAATCTGTAATCACAAATCATGGTGGCAGCAAAATGAAGTCAAGCTCCAAATCGGTAAGCATTAACATTTCGTGTCATTTTGGTAATTTGATTATAATGCCAACATTATGTATCGTGCACTCCTGCAATGGTGTTTGAGGTATTATTGCCAGTATGGGTAGACTACTTGACCATTTCTGTATTAAGATCTAAGATCACATATTTGAACGGTTGTGCATTTTCTTGTTGATTGATCATTCCTTTCGCCTTGTTTGTGCCAAAAACAGCGACCAGCTGAATCTCATGGAAGGGCGATGAATGTGAACCCCCACTATGAAGAGGAGGAATACTATGATGAAGAGGAGCATGGTAACACCTTGTGCGGTGCTTGTGGGAAGCACGGTGGATTGGATGAATTCTGGATTGGCTGTGACAAATGCGAAAGGTGGTTCCATGGCAGGTGCGTGAAAGTCACCCCTGCCAAAGCCGAGCACATGAAGCACTACAAGTGTCCCTCTTGCAGCAGCAAGAGAATCCGTCCCTGAGGTAGAAATATGTTGTGTTACTTAACTCTTGCTGAGAAACAAAACTTTAGGCCGCTGTGCTTATTAACTTTGAACATCATTTTATTTCTCTAGAATTCGACTCTTCATATCTTTGAATTATATCAGATATTATCTTTGGTGTTGTATTCCAACATTATCTTAATCATGCAGAGAAATTTATCCAGCTTTTTCTTTAAAAAAAGGAAACCAAAAGCAGAAAGAAAGTTTTACTTGTATTTCTTCATAGAGCATAGGACAGAGACAAAGAAGCAGAATATATACATTATCTCTATGTATAACAGGTCAAACAATTTACATGACAGAAACCATGTAGGGGGATTGATGTTGTTCAACAATCAATAGTCGTGATTCTTTGTGGAAAGCCTTTTCAAGAGTTCGTAGGTGGTGATCATGGTGGTGGCAGACATGGACATTGATGCCCACCTTGGACCCAAGCCTCTGTAACAAGCTCTCCACCCACCCTCCCTAACTAGATTCCTCACTGTTTGTCCTACGCCATTGTCGTTGCCATCAAGAACCTGCAGCCTCGTCTTAATTGTATCGAGCGGCATTGTAATGAAGGCTGATATGCCCCCGGCCATGGCGGCACTCAACCCCTGAACTGCCATAACCGTCTTGGTATTCCCATTGCCATTGCCATTGCCATTGTCGTCTCTGTTGAGGAAGTAACAGCCATAGCTGCTCCAAAGAAGCCTCTGTGCAACAGAGTAGGATGCCCACCAAACTGCGTTTGATGGAGCATATGTGAGGATTGAAATCCCAAATCCTCTGTACAATCCTCTGGGTCCATCCGTGCTGAGAATTTTCCTGAATGCATGGATTCCATTCACATATTTCCGTGACCCGCCGCCTTGTACCATCAGCCGCTGGCTCACCACGTCTACTGGGGTCCACACCAGCTGTGCCGCCACGGCGGCACTCAGCCCTGCGGCGGCATTGGCTACGGCGGCTGCTGTGTGGTCCGGCAACCCCAGGTTAACGGTGGCGGTGCCTAGATTACTCTTGGTAATCTCTAGGGCACCCATGTATAGCGCTCTGGCAGGAATAGTACCCATCAAAGAAGTCCCGAATCCTCGATACAGCCCGCGAACACCCTCGTGTTTCACGATAGAAATCGCGGTTGTTATACACGAGACGAGACTCCGCCACTTGCTGCCGCGTCTTCAGCACCACAACGGGGTAAAGCGCCGCCGAAACGCCAGAAAATAAGGCCGCGCCGAGGAAGAAAAACCTGGATTTGTCTAGCATTTCCCAGTCAATCTCATCGGGAAGGCGAATTTCCTGAGGCGATTCTTCATCCGCCGCCGCCGCCCCCAAATTCTTCTCCTCCAATTCTAAACCTTCCAAACTCTCATTCCCCAGTTTGAAATTGTCCAGTCCTTCACTCCTAACCTCACCTTCATATGCAGTACACATGAAAGTATTTAACCAAAACAGTCAAACGCAAAAACCTAACCTCACAAACTGTACAACAGAGACTGTATCTGTATAGCTAAGCTTCTCAAAGTTCCCTCAGCGACGATCTTTTGCGCTTGCGAAGCCATATTTTGGATCGGAAGTGAGTAACAGCAAAAGGATCTAGCATATCTCCGCCGTCCTTATCGGAGAAGCGATCATCGTAGTGGCGGAGGACGGTGATGTCAAAGCGGTAACCAGTGAACGTCACCGGAAAGTTGGGGTCCCGCAAGACTGATTGACAGAGAGTATATTTGTGTATGGTATGGGTGTATATATATTAGAGATAGAGAGAAATGGTGGTGCCGGATCGGAGTTGGGGGAACGGTAGTGGGTGGACGGAGAGTGGAGTGCAATTGAGAGAGAGCGCGCGTTTGGGCGAGAGCGACAAGAAACCTACTGTGACTGTCACGAGCTGACGTCTTAGAGCTATCCACAAAAGAGCCTGAATTCCGTGTGGTATGTCGTAATCTTTTGGCATGAGCCATACCTACTTCCCACTTTGACCCTGCCATAGCCCATAGTTCACCAAGGGATTTTGAAAAGAAGAAATAAAAAGATTTCTAAAACAGTACAATAGTTATTTAGAGTAGGTTTTTAATTTTCAGAAGTCCAATGTCACCTCTAGTGGCAATACCCTTGAGAATGGCAGGTGCATAATTAGTAGTTTCTTTGGTGTGGAGCACAACAATGATTTTAGTAAATACATAGAGCTAAGGGTTATTTTATCCTATGTTGAACAAAAAGTGAGGCACATGATTGAGGGATGGCATAAGGAACTATTGTCCAAAGCTGGTAATAAAGAAGTTTTCCATAGTGTTGCTTAGTTGATGCCAATATATATTATGAGCATTTTTTCCTACCTAAATCACTATGTGAGAACCTTGAGCATTTAAGGTGTGTTTGGAAACCTAGAAATTTTTTTGGGTTTTTGGTATTTTTTTTTTTTGAAGGAAAAAGGATTTTATTCAAACTTAAGATATGAATTGTTCAATACATGAAGGAACAGTAGAAAACCAAGACATATGACCAGGATGAGAACTAGCAGCTCGAGCCAAAGCATGAACGCATTTGTTCGCTGATCGAGAGATAAACTCAATAGACACTGTTTCAAAGTGTCGTTTCAGAACTCGACATTGATTAATAATATTGCCTGTGTAGGAGTTATCCGGGAGATTTTGATTCAGAAACCTGCACACCATCTGACAGTCTGAGCGTATAATTACCTTGTTCCAACCTTGAGAGATGGTCCAAGATAGAGCTTCTTTGATAGCCATGGCTTCAGCAAGGTGTGGATCCTTTAGACAACGAATGGGGCCACTCTTTGCCGCGACAAAACCACCATCATCCGACGAGACCACAACACCATAGTATCCAAATTCATCATTTTGCTGGACAGCCGCATTAACCTCCACCAGCCAAGTCGAAGGGGGAATAGCAGAGCTGGTGTTTGACGTTGCATGGTGACTTATACTGGGTTTTTGGTATTTGGTTATGCAGGAAAATGAGAAGTTAAAGGAAAATCACTTATGGTCAATGGAAAATAACTCCATTCTTACGTAAAAAGACTTTTTTTTTTTGGGAAGTCATTTTGCATTTTTTGGTTCACTCTTCAGCAGCTCCGCCTCCATCATCAGAAAGGCAGAAAACTCACACAGCCAGCTTCACCAACAAATCTCCACCAACAATCCCACAACCAGCTTCACCAACAAATCTCCACCAAAAGCTACACATGTATGTTTCATCATTTTTTCAGTTTGAATTTTTTTTTTTCCTTTTCCTGACATATCTAGAAGTATAGATATTTTCCGGTTGTGGGTTTTCCTCCTCACAGCCAGAGGAAGGCTCCTCACTAGTTGGTTTTCGCATCGGAAACTAGAACTGATTTCCGGCTGTGGCTGCGGAAACCACTTTGTTTATGTATCTTATTTCTAAAAATTTTATTGGTATTAATGCTAAATTGGAGTCTTTTGGTTGAGTTTGCAAAATTCTATTCGTGGTTATGTGCTAGTTTTAATTGTGGTTATTTTTTGTCATATTATTTTATTTTTTTTTGTTTGTATAGATGGATAAAAATCATGTGCGTGCAACTGTTATGTGTGCAGCAAGTGTTATACTAGCTATTGGAGTTCTTTTATTGCAACAACTTAAGAATAGAAACCAAATAAAACATGACATTGTCAATAGAAACTATGAACGAGAAAGTTACATAATAAGTATCTTGTGTGAGAATGAAATAAAAATTGTTATATTCTACATAGAACAATAAAAAATATATTTTTAGATATATAACAATTAAAATGTTGAAGTCTACAATTCTGTTCATTTTCTAGAAAATGAACCAAACACAAAACGACAGTTTTCCGTTGTGCAGCCAAATACAGGAAATGAAAATGTTTTTAGAAAATTGACTCATTTTTCAAAAAATATTTTCAAGAAGTCATTTTCCTGCTTTTCAAACGGACCTTAATGAATAAATATTGAGAGGGATGGGGATGCGCAAATTATGTCGTGGAAACGTGCTCACCATGTGCATGGTGAACACAGGGGTAGATCCATAATTTCTATGTTGTAGATCCATAATTTGTATGCTGTAAAAATTATGAATATACAGTATAGAAATTATGAATCTACAGTACGGTATATAAATTATGAATATACAATATAGAAATTCTGGAGATCCATAATTTCTATGCTATAGATCCATAATAATTATGGATTTATTTCGTGTTCACCATGCACATGATGAACACGGTTTCACAGCATAACTATTGATGGGGATGGGGATAAGGCAGATGGTTGGGTTGGTATAAACTGGTTGGGGGTTGAAATCTGAGAGATTTTAATCTTGCTATGCTCACTCATTCAAGGAGCGTTATGCTGTGCAACCGTGTGCACCATGCATGGTGCACACAATTGCAAAAACGACGTCGTTTTGACGTCCGACTTAAAAAATAATAATTCAAAATTGCATAACTACACATCAATAACTTCATAAATATACATCCAGAATTGCATAACTACACATCCATAACTTCATAACTATAAATCCAGAATTGCATAACTACACATCCATAACTTCATAACTATAAATCCAGAATTGCATAACTACACATCTTAACTTCATAACTATACATTCAGAATTGCATAACTACACATCCATAATACCATAACTTCATAACTATAAATCCAGAATTGCATAACTACATATCCATAACTTCATAACTATTCATTTAGAATTGCATGCATAACTACACATCCATAACTTCATAACTATACATTCAGAATTGCATAACTACACATCCATAACTTCATAATTATACATTCAGAATGTGAAATTATAACTTCATAACTATACATTCAGAATTACATGCATAATTACACATCCATAACTTCATAACTATAAATCTAGAATTGCATAACTCCACATCCATAATTTCATAACTATAATTTCAGGATGTGAAATTATAAAATTATGAACATATGTTTACGTAACTAACGGAAATCAAGAATGAATTTTTTTTATTTAAGTAAAACGACACCGTTTTGGCACATAGTGCACACGGATGCACAGCATAATTTGCCATCATTCAATGGACCACTTAACAAAGATAATTAGTTTGGCACCGGTCTAGCCTCTGTGGTTCATGTTAAGTTGAGTCACCATGATTTACATCCTCCCAAATGCTCTATCGGGCCGGGATGGGGGGCCCTTACGGTAGGGGTTCAACCTTTTGGAAGAAGAAAATTAGTTTGGGCCTGAATGGATAAGCCCATGTATTTTGTTATGAGAAAAGGATAAGCCCATGTATTTTTGTCTTTTTGAAGAAATAAGCCCATGTATTTTAATTTTTCATCTTCATAACGATTTCTTCCCGCTTTCTCGGATTTCTTCTGTTCATCGTTCTGTCTATCCTTTTTAAGCACCATCGTTCCAGATGCTGTAAGTCTGGAAACTATACGTCGATACCGGTGCTTAACGCCGGCCGTTTCCCCTAAATATATCTCCGGGCGGTGACGTCAAGATGGCGAATATAATATCCCCTTAAATATATTTACGCGAGCATGTCCGTTGTTTCTCAATTTTTTTTAAAATTAACATTCTTAGATTTTCTGTTTCCGGTTCTTATCTCAAGTTTTCGTAAATATGTTATTTAATGAATGGCTTGAACAACAGCTTTATTGTTTATTTAAAAATCTCAGGAAACTCGTATTCATCGTGAATTTATGAGTTTTCCGGCGGAGGGCAATTTAGCACAGCCATTCTGATTGTTTGGGGACATCGTCGATCAAGGTGGGGGCGCACGCTGGTGTTGGATCGGTGGTGACTAGGTCAAGACGGTGGAGCGCCGGCATTTGTTGCTAGCCGGTCCAGAGCACGAAATCCAAACGTAGAAAATTGACATCCGAGATCGACATGGTATATAAAAGTTCGCAGGAGGCCAGATTCGCCACAACGGTGGCCATTGATAAAGACAGGAACAGTCAACACGCCGTTAGATGGACCCTCGACAATCTCCCCCCCCGGAATCCGAGAAATCGTCCTTGTCCATGTCCATACCAAATTGCATAACCGTAGGTATCTCTCGCCTTCATTTTGCTCATCCCAGGTGTTCGATAAATTGTTACTGAGAAAATTTTTGTCCATTTTTCATTCGGTTTGCTCATCCAAGGTGTTCGATAAATTGTTACTGAGAAAAATTTTGTCCATTTTTCATTCGGATTGAAATGGGAATTGATTTAGGATTCTGGTTAGCCCCTAGTTTGTTGCGTTAATTCTCTTATTTGATTATTGATCATAGAGCATGCCCTCAAAGAAAAGATCATGGAGGATGGCGGTTTACAGAAACACGATGAATTCCACCAATCCATGACACAATTTTTCCTCCCTTACCGTGGAATGTGTGCTCGAAAGGGTGTAAGTTTTCTACCATTTTATTTGTAATACAGAGTAGTGTTTTCAATTTCAACTGGTTTTACTTTTACTCCATGGAATAGTTGTGTTGCTTGATATAAGGAAGATTGATGTTTCTGCTGATAAACTAGTCTGAGTGTTTCAGGTGCGAGCAAAGGAAGTGGTTCTGATTTGCCCTGATATTACAAGTGCACTTGCTGAGTATGTGAATGTGAATGCCATTTGCTCCATTGTTCTTGGCGCTGCAAACCGGAATGCTATAGTAAGGTATATGGTTTGAGCATATGGAATGTTATTAGACATGTTATGATGATGTGCTGATGATCCAACATAAGTTCTGATGATTCTTGAGCTTCAATCTCTGATAGAGCATTCAAGCAGCTTGATATCCCAAGCAGTTTGGCAAAATCAGTCCCAGATTTCTGCACAGTCTATGCTGTATCAAGGGTGAAAGTTCAAGTTGTTAAATTAGCCAATCGACCACCGCCGCCTGGTTTCCATAAGCCATCTTCTCTGCCAAATCCTTTACCCAATGCCCCATATCCAGAGGATCTTACCAAGTAAGAAATTTTCATCATCCTCTCATCATCTAATGATATTCTATATTTGTATATTTGTATAACTCCTCTTGCATGCCTTCCGAATAACGAATGTAATGAACAATATATAGGCAGGTTGTTCCAAGGCGTCCTGCTAGACCCGAGTTCCTTGATGGAGGCAGCAGAGGAGGAGGGAGCAGTCTTCTTAGTAGCAGGAGTCCTTCACCCCTGCATTCAATCTACTCTAGCAGCTATGTTATGCCAAATGCTTCATCATCAGAGAACACTCCATTTCCAAACCAACTCATGAGCAATCTCGGGGGCCATGCCAATGACACGAGGCCTTCACTTCCGAACCAAATCAACCATTCAAATCTCCGATTCCAGGCTGCAGATATCTTCTCTTATTGTGCTGCTGACTTCTGTGAACCGTCGGGGCCAGTAAGTTTCGTCTCTGATGCGTCCTATCCACACTCAGATGCTTCTAGTCACTTCTTCAGCCCCCAAGCTATGGTGAGCTCTGGGAAGTTTGCTTATTAACGAAGGGGATAAAAATCAGTATCCAGGCCAATCAGTCCTATCAACTGTTTTAGTCAAGATACTTGATTTACATTATAAGTCAGAGAAGTGTGCTTATCAATATATAGAAAATAAAGGGGAAACAATCTTTATCCAGATCTATCAGTTCATAATGTGTTGGAAATAAAATTGTTTTATTTGATTATTGGATGATACTTGATTTACTTTAAAAAAAAAAAAAAAACTTCTGGGAAGTTTGTTTATAAATATAGACAATGAAGGGGATATAACATCATTATCCAGTTTAATTAGTTCATAATGTGTTCAAATGAGCTAACTGTTTATAATAAAACAATTACTATTTATTGTACTTATAATGAAACAGAATTTGTAATATTGATTAAGAAAGGAGTAGTTGATAAATTTATATAATTATTTAAAATTTTAATTTAATAAATTAATAATTTTATTTATATATTTTTTCAGATAAAATTAATGTATAACATATATTTTTTTATTAAAAAGCTCTGATTGAGGGTTTTTAAATTACATTTATATTAATTATAAATATATATCAGTTCAGTTGCATAATAAGTTAGACACAACACATTTTGTGAAGGTGCATCTTGGCATTCACGTGATGAATTTTCCACCGATTTGTATTTATCCTCCATTAGTGGCGAATTGCATGAGCTTTGCGTGAACTTTAGCGATTTTTGTAACTCTTTTTTTTAGCGTTAGGTCTATTCTTAAAGCTACTTCGTGGTCCCAGCGACCTAAACCCGTAGCTAAGGTGGCTCTTCATCGTCCTCGAAATTTTCAGACATTCGAACCAATAAGAAATATTTAAAAAGTCTCGATTAAATGTAGATTGAAAGACTGTAATCTCTGTTTCGCTAGCATTCTGGCAACCTAGCTAGCTGCGTGTGTTTGAGAGAGGATAGTGATGGGGAACCAAAAGCAGAAGTGGACGTCGGAGGAAGAGAAAGCCCTAAAAGCCGGAGTGGCCAAGCACGGCACCGGAAAGTGGAAGAACATCCTCAGAGATCCTGAATTCGGTCCCTCCCTCACTTCTCGCTCTAACATCGACCTCAAGGTCTCTCTCTTCTCCCACCTCTTTCCTGGAATCACATTCTATTGTCTTCGCCCCTTACCCTTAGGTTTAGTGTAAATCACTAAATTGTGACTTCAATGCGATTATTCTCCGGAGTGTAACAATGTGATTGTGCTCAATTAACTTATAAATTCAAAGCTCGTGCCATTTTTATGGCGTCCTACTTCTAGTTTATGAGCGGAGTCTGCAGAGAGGTGCGTGCCTCAAGCTCAAGGCGTATGCCTTATGTGGCTATGGCTTTGAGATTTGCTATTTTTTGATAAGAAATTAGGAGAAGGATTTGGAAATGGAAAATGGTATAACAAGTGTTTTGCTTCCATAATGATTGCTACTTTAAGCCAGGGTTTGATGGGGAAAACTGGAAAAGTGTACTGTCACCCTTCTATTCTGATAATGAAAAGTGACCAAGTGTAGAGATTGGAATCCAGTGAGCTTCTTATGAAACCTCAGTATCTATATTATTTTGATATAATAATGTTCTTTTTTACACAGTAAAAGTTTGAAGTTTTTTTCTTCTATTTGAGAAATTTGCAGTTCTATTACTATATACTCTGGAATCGTTATATTTGTTGCAACTGCTCTACTAACTTATAATATGTGTTATTTAGTTGGATCAGCATAATATTTGTATGTAATCCCTCTTTCTTTGGTTCTTTTGTCCAGGACAAATGGCGAAATTTGAATGGTAATGTTGCGGCACAGGGCAGTGGAGAAAAATCTAGGGCTAGTCGTGGTAGAGCAACTACTACTGGTGCTGAGAATGATGCCATTTGTGATCCATGTAAAAGCTCACAGGAGAACAGAAATGTCCCACGGTGTGTCACTCCTTGCTCTCCCCTTTTTTGTGTCATCATTGTGAAGGGGTTTGGCAAACCGGCATCAACATATCTAAAATGGATGGACATACTTATGGAAACTATGTGTCTTCAAATAAACCTCCTTACCCACTCCCACTGAAGGAGGAATATATTCATTTGATTTCACTCTAATGACAAACTGGAAAAGGAAAATACTGAAAGACAAAGAGAGAGGTCTAGGAAATAAAGGGTAACAAATCTTGCACATTTTAAGTGGTTCTGACGGAGATCAAATGTCTGCCATATTTGCAGGTACAGTGAGATGATTTTTGAAGCACTTTCATCCATCAAAGATCCAAATGGATCTGATATTGGTGCCATTGCGGGATTCATTGAGGTTGGTTGCATTTAGTTTTGTTGTTTTAAATCTCCCTCCTTTTTTAATTTTTATTTTTAAATAAGTCAGTTTTTAAATCTCCAGTTCGATGCTACATTCTTGGATAACTACCCATATGAGCTCAAAAAGTATTTTCTTTGATTTACTTTTTTTTTTTTTTTTTTTTTAATAATAAATTTTAATTTTTTTTAATCTATTATTATTTTTAAAAACGTGAACTAGTAGTGTTTAGGACTTAGGTAAGAATGGTACTCTTGTACAGGGTGAAATACAAGCTCAATTGATGTGGCTGCACAAGGGGTTGAATATTTTTGAGAGCACTAGCAGTTAATTAGCCTGTTTTAGAATTGTGAATGTGATGTTCACATTAAAGTGGAAAAACTAGGGTGGGGTCCATGCAATTAGAGTTTTTAATTATCAGTATTGGTGTTTGAGGGATACTGGTGTCTCTATGCCATTGTGTTTTTCTTTTCTCTAATCTGTCTGTTTTAGTTTGACTGAAATATTTTCATTAGCTAAGCGCTTTGCTCC
The DNA here is from genome assembly GCF_001879475.1 of Ipomoea nil. Taxonomy (NCBI): domain Eukaryota; kingdom Viridiplantae; phylum Streptophyta; class Magnoliopsida; order Solanales; family Convolvulaceae; genus Ipomoea; species Ipomoea nil. The sequence continues at coordinate 4,276,879 of NW_017618004.1, read as the reverse complement.
CTAATGCAGCAAAGGTATGAAGTGCCACCCAATTTTAGAAGGTTATTGAGTTCAAAGATGAGAAGACTTGTATTGCAAGGGAAAGTTGAAAAGGTATATGAATATCTTATCCTAAGAGATGGGCATGTTAGGAGATGAGATTGTTGATCATCACATTTTATAATTTTCAGTGCATAGTTCTATTTGGGTTTGTGGTTACAATATGTTTTGATTCATTAGTTGAAAGTTTATCAAAGCAAACCTATGCTGCTTGATTTGGCTGACTGTTAAATTTTGTTTGTGAAGTTAAAGAAACAATTTTTTAGTACTTTATATCAATAATGATTCCTGAACTACTAGCATATGGTTACGCTAAAAAAATTTGGAGCTATTATCATATTTTGGTAGTTTACTTTATTTTCCTGGCTGCTTAATCACAACCTCGAGATGAAAGGCAAAACAGTTACCATGTGATTTGCATATGCATCAATCAGCTTATGAAATGCAAGCTTTCTTGGAATAATTTGTGATTTTTTACTTTATCATGATTATTAACTCTATGAATTGGCATAGTGGTAAGCAATTATAGACTTGTGGGCCAGTTCCAGGGTTCAATACCTTTAAAAAAATGTTTTGGTTAAATTCTCTCAAATACCCTGATAATGCAGGTCCAGAAATGCAACTATATGATTAAAGATGTTCCTGTGGGAACAAGGACACCATCACCAAAGAAAAAAGAAGTCCGACCTCGGCCAACCCAGAGTCTTACATTAAACATGTATAGTAAAAGATTGCTAGATGCTGCAATGTATGCTGCATATAGGATGTCTGAGGCAGAAAACAAGTCCTTTCTTGCAGCTGAAGCAGTTAAAGAGGCAGAAAGGGTGTCAAAGTTGTCTGAAGTTGCAGAGTCAATGCTACAGTTTGTGACCGAGATCTATGACCAATGTAAGATTTTTTATTTTTTATTTTTATTTTCCTAATATGCTATCAATACACTTTTTTTTGCCCCATGTTACCATTTACAGAGCATTTGCTTACAACTTGCAGGTATGGAGGGTGAAGTTGTTCTATTGGCTTAACTACTTTCGTTCGAGGAGGACGTAAACAGTTTGTTTGTTGATAATGTGCATAAAATTAATTGACGCATGGAGGCACTATTTGAGTCTCCAGTTCCCTGGTTGTAGATGAACCTCTGCTTGTAACATGTATCGTCTAGGACACCAACTAATTTCCCCTGTACAAATTGACTACTCTGTAATTGAAAATCCAAACTGTTATGATTGTTCTTGTTTTCATATTCTATCCTAAAAATATTTCTAATCTCCTCTCATGTCTTTGGTCTTTGAAGTGCAGCCCTTTAAATTGGTACAAGAATATACTGCAGCTCTCATCGAAATTAGCACGCCAGGTACTTACTAGGATCCTATGTTTATGTTACTATACAAGTCTCATGCAATAGATATAATTGGTAAGTATGATGAACATTATTGTATGATGAATTGTATTAGTAGTGGGAGGAAAATCTTGTTTGACTCTTTGCTTTTTATTATATTGCTTGCCTTTAGATATAAGTCTGTTAACAATGATTAGTTAAGCATTTCTCCATCAGTGCCCTAAACTGTGTACTGGTAAGACCATAATGACTTCATTGTAACTTGTAAGGTCTCTTATATTCGTATTTATTTGAAATGATAACACCCAGATTATTAGCTTGAAATATTATAAAACCATAGTCAATGGGCAGCTATTCAACAATATAAATAATCACTAATAATAAAAGGAGAAAAAGTAAATATAGTGGATGGAGTTAATAATAGAAATATAATTAGATGATTAAAATTGTCATTTTTCATTTAATTTATCCTAATTAGATTCAAAAGAAAATACCACAACATGGGAGAGAATAATTTCTACGTCCTATAAAATATTTTTCCTTTCTAAAATAAAAGAAGAATAAAATAATTTATTGTTCTTTTCCTAATCTCATCATTTCTTCTAATTTCTCCCCTTTTTTTTCTCTCTAATTTTCTTTCCCTCCTATTTTCACTCCCATTTTCTTTCCTCCACTTTACTCATTCAAACACATCATTAATGAGCAATGAAAAATAGCAGACATTATAATTCAAATTATTAACAGCAGGCCTCCACTTTAAGCAGACTATAAAAACACAGTCCACACCACAAAGCAATCCCAATATCAACACTTTTCCCCTCTCTCCAATCCAAAAGAAAGAAAGAAAAAAAACCAATCTTTATGGAGAATTTTAGATCTAACTCAACAAGAGAAGGAAGCAAGCAGATTTGTGGTCCTCCAACAAGCATGAAAGGTCTCCGAAGTTACAGTACTTCTCATGCTGCTTGTTATTCTTCAGCTTCATCCGTGGAGCACAACAATAATAATAAGGAAATGAAGATGAAGAGAAACAAGAGCAGAGTCTCTACCTCCTCCTCCTCTTCCTCATCATCATCATCATCTTCTTCTTCTTCTGGTTTCGGGTCGAGAAGTTGGAGCTTTAATGATGCAGAAGTGCAGAGGAAGAAGAGAGTTGTGGGTTACAAGGCCTATGCTGTGGAGGGGAAGATGAAGGGCTCTTTCAAAAAGAGTTTCAGGTGGATCAAAGACCATCTTGTATCTGCTTGGTGGTGATCCTTTCATACTCACACACACACATACATATATACATATATGTGTACAAACACACACACACACATATCTATGTATGTGTTCTTCTTTTGAACTACTACTACTACTATGGCTACTACTGCCACTCCTTTTCATATTGTTCTTTTTTATAAATTGATGATGGGATTTTATGCTCAAGAAACATACTGCTGGTGGAAATGCAAGAATAATTATGTGATCTTTGGAATTTCATTTTTTTTTTTCCAATTCCTCTTCTAATGCACAGTTATATTTATGGAATTTCTTGATGTTTATCCGTTTTGGAATACCTTTTCTGCCGTCTCCCTTTGAACTCCCTGAGTTGCCTGATCTTATGATCTACTGCAACTGAGAAACCAACCTTTGTCTTCGATTTCGCCTTTGACCTCTCTCTTCCCCACATCTGTCTATCTTTAATGTCTTTCTTGTAGTACTTCATTTCTTGAATGATGTGGTGATCCATAGGGCTAAAACATCTCTGGAACGCTACGTGGCCAAGGTATGGAAGGTTACAGGCAATTGTTACTAAGAGGGTGGTGCACCAGAAAATCGGGGCAGGAGCTAGAGCCTCCGGAAGGATTCTGAAGGCATTCCCTGAATGAACTGGTGACAACAGACCATATACAAAAAGGAATATGTACCAACTCAATATGCTGCCCCAGATGAAAAAACATTGAATCAATGTGAAATGACTCATTGTGAGTGCAATCTGGCAGTTCACTGCCCAGATGACGCAAGTGAACATAACGGTACCCACAGCAGTCATGTCAGCAATCTGGCCTCCAGCTCGGAATGCTTGATCATAGAAAATGACGAGGTTAAGGAAAAAAATGACGAAGGAGTTGTAGAAACCGTTTCCAATCCAACTAAGTATCTTGAACCAGTTGAAGAACAAGTTTCTCGGACCCTGCTGATACAGTGCTGGAAACTGCAGAATGTGGGGATAATCAGACAGATTGAAGGTTGAAGTCTATGGGAAAGAGCGTTAGAGGACTAACCTGTAAGCAGATCTCAGAAGACGCATCCTGCTCAAACACTCCAAGGGAAATGACCGGCAATGAGGTAAGAACCACATTGAATAGTATCATATACCAGTCATCATAGATTGATTGCCCCGAGAAGGCTGTGAACGCCTCGTAGTGAAGGAGTGTGAGGCCAAATGCGATGTTTTTGTAGAAGAAATAGCAAATCTGGAAACAGAATATATCAGAATAAACGAAGATGATCAAGTTTAGAAGCAACAAGTATGGAGAATCATTACCATCTGAGCAATTCGTTTGTAGCACCAATGACCGTGCACAATAAGAAGTCTCTCCAAAAACTGGAACTTTGCAATAGAGAAGTCACTAGCCATCACAGCCTGCAACAAACTGATAGCTACATAATGCCCCATTTACAAAGCAATCAAGGCAAAGAAAGAACATATTACAATCTCGGTTTTCATAGTTTTCCAGTCAATCTCCTTATCCTGTTTTTGTCGAACCACATTGAATTGAATGGTATATATACATGATAGATGCATTACCAACCTGCATTCCTTCTGCTCCGCTGATTCCAACACCAATATCAGCTTCCTGAATCATTCCAACATCATTTGCACCATCGCCAATTGCTAAGGTTGTTTTTCCAGTTCCATCTTTTACTAACCTTGTCACCTGTATGTACAACCCAATAAATTTAGCCTAGTAGAGAGAGGGAAATTAAAGACCATAAATATCATCAGAATACATATTACCAGAGCCTTCTGCTTTGGAGAGACTCGGCAACAAATTACAGATGCACAATCAACTGCTAAGTTCAAAAATTTCTGCTTCATATCATCCTCCAACGCATAACTTAGAGTTTTCCCATCAATGATCAATGCAAATGCAGCTTGAGGGTCCTTTTCCAGCTTCACCATTTCAGAACCACTTGTGATTTGCGTCGAAATACTCTCCTTTATAGCCTGGAGTGACAAAAACAAAAGTATAAAACCTCTCCCAAAGAGTTGTAGGCACATTTGTTGAATAATACAATCAGCTAATGTTATAAACTATTTATACCCTCTAATTAACACAAACAGCTAACAGCCATTTTACCAAACAGAGCCAATACCTCTTTGGAATTGTTGGCTGTTCCATCCATGTTTGTCGATACACAGATTTGATGCATGCCCTGTCGAAGCAAACTACAAGCGAATCTGCATAAAACAAAATTTAAATCGATAGTTTGGAATCCAACGACAAAGGAATTCTTTCGTGTGGTCAGAGACCCACCCTATGTTGATTGCAGTTTCCATCTTATCACCTGTGAGAACCCAGATCTTTAAGCCAGCTTGTGCGAGTTTATCTATGCATTGAGGCACCTGATGGGAATAACGCAAATAGCTATAAGTCAGAAAGGAACACTAAATCGAAGAAATTGATACAACACAAATGAAATATATACTCCACTCTGCAGTTTATCCTCCACAGCAGTAGCACCAACAAGAACTAGATTCCTTTCCATCGTATCAGATAGCTCTTCAAGCATCGCCTCCCTATCAGCTCCTATCGAAGTTTTTGCTTTAGTAAACTCTTCATTCCACGCATAATATTCTTCCTCTTGGAGTTCCTTGTACGCTAGCACAAGTGTACGCAACCCAGCTTCCCCATATTCATTCAAATGCTTCGTAGTAGCCTCCAAAAACTTTTTCCCGTTTGTTGCTAATCTCTCAAAGATGATGCTGTAAAATGCAGGTAAATACTAGATCAGATCCTTAAGATGAAGCAACAAAGATTCATAAGCTACAACTTTTCCAAGATTGATCAAAAAATGTTCAGAATTAAGGTACCATATGAATAGATTCATAAGCGATACCTGTCTGCTCCTTTGCACAAGAGAAGAATCTGTCCAGTCTCATCCTGGACGATAACTGACATTCTCTTCCTTTTGCTTGTGAAATCCAAAAGATTGAGAACTTTGACTGCCCTAGAAGTTCAAAAAGAAAAGGGACGAGATAATAAGATACCCGATCCATAAGAGAGAACTCGAATTCTAGAAAGTAGTGCAAGCCACTCCTCTAATAGTAGTGTTTCACCTTTCAGTAGGTTCTTGAAAAGAAGGATATCTCTCACGAACACTTACAGTTGATTGTGTTCTATTATAAAACTCGAAACCAAATTCTCTAGCTGCAACAAGAAATGCACCTTCATCTGGTGACTCTACTTCGTAATTTAAGCTTCCAGTCTCATTCAGTTCAGGAATGGCTGTGTGGCAAAGCGATAGTATCCTGAAGAAAAACAGGATGACATCTGCATTTGGCTCGTTTAACCAATTGCCATTCATCAACCGGCTATCCTCAAAGCTAAACCCTTTTATTGCCGGTTTTTGGTCTTTTTCATCTTTCAAAGTTATGACTGCCTCTAGCTCAATTTCAGATTCACCATATACTTTCCCATCAGGTTTACTTTCAGGGTCTAAGATATCGCTTTCCATAGCCAAGCTTTTTCGGGCTGCAAGTTCTACATCACTTGCACGCTTCCCATATGCAGTTCCAGCAATCGAACATTTGAGAAAATCCATTTGGTTGCAAGTCAACGTACCAGTCTTATCAGACAAAACTGTGTCAACCTGTCCTAATTCCTCGTTTAAATTTGATGTCCTTGCATGAGCAGGAGTTCCAGTCTCTTCATCATACATATGCACATCGCTGTTGATGAACAATGCTTGTATGAATTTCACAACTTCGATGGATACGTAGAGGGAAATGGGAATTAGATATCCATACAATATAAGAGCAGTGATGAGATGAAAAGTCCCGGACAATGCTGGCCTTTTAGTATCATAAAGAACATTGTTTTTGTCGTCGGGTTGCAAATACCACCACTCTGGCATTTCGAGCATTGTCATAACAGCAAAACCTACTGAGCTAATGAACGAGATCAACACAAGGACAGTGAAAAGTATGTAAATAATACTGTCCATTTTCCTTTCAACGCAACTCCTTTTCGAGGGAGATTCTGTAGAGTTCTGCATAACTTTGCTGTCATGACCAGTAAACGTCGCAACTCCATAAACATAATCTGTATTCCGAAGCTTTGAACCTCGAAGCAGAATCTGGCTAGGGTCAAGAGGATAAACCTGGTGGCCATATTCAAGGTTACCCACAAAAGTGTAGAGGTTAGGATTCGGATCTTCACATTTTATGGTTGCGGTGAATTCCTTAAAAGTCATGTTATCTTCTAATGGTAAGGTTACCTCCAAGGCTCTTTTAACCTTCAAGTTGGTCTCTCCATCTAAGTTCATTGTTTCTACATAGCAGATTCCATCCTCATAGCTAGACGATAAAAGAAGCAAATCTGCAGGGAAGAATTCATCCTTTTCAATCTTCACAATATCTCCAACCAGAATCTTCATCCATGGCTTATGACCAAAATCGCCATCTCCTTTGTGGTAACAAGCTTTATGGAGATTGATACTCATATCCTGGAGGAAACGGTGCCAGTCCTCCAAGGCCTCCTTTGCCATACTCAACCCGACAACGAAGACCAAAGGAGCTATCATACTAATGGCGGAGAATGGGGCAACAGGCGTGAGCGACAGGATTGCAGCCAGGAGAAAGTACAAGTTTGCAACACGCCTGAATTGTTCAAACACAGCCTTAGGCAGGAAGGTGAAGAAAGTATACTTAGTTGTGGTTATGTAATTTGAGCAATACTGGAGAGGTGGCTCCACTTCATGAAGTTGGGGTTGGTTGCAGTGGACAATTCTTGAATACCCAGGGCCTAACCTATGAGGCCCCTCTTCCTTGGCAGCTCGATATCGATTAAATGCAAAGGTATACAAATTGCTCTTGCGAATCCTCGCCCTTAATCTACCTTTCGCCATTTCCCTTAGCTTGCTCCCTCAAGTTATGGCTCAATTCAATTGAAGCATACCACACAACAACAACAACAACCATAACTATTCTCTTATTTGCCTAAAGCAGAAGATTCAATTAAACCTTTTGACCCTAACTTCAGTTTCCTTCTTCAATTCATACCAAAATGCCAAATATATCAAGATTGGGAAATTAAAGACATCCAAATCATAAAACTAACCTAATAAATCCACCAAGAAACTAACATTGACAACAATTCAATCCAAACCCACACAAATCATCACGAGTCTGAGCAAAGAAATCCTAATAAAAACATCATCGATCCCTGGCCTATACAAATACAACGAACCAAAAAAAATGAAGAAACAAAGATTGCCCTTCAATTAAAAATGCAATCTTTCTGGTAACTGAACACATTACATTGCATATAAATATAAACGAACCTACATTGAGAAACTCACAGGGGATGCTGCTGACACATTAGAGAAGAAAGCAATAGAATGAAGGGAAAGGAGAAAGAGAGAGGGCTCCATCCGACCCAAATCCGAACCAATGCCAGCATTTTACGGCGCCTGTTTCTCGCGCCAATTTCTCCACATGTGAATCTAATACTCTCATCCAATCCAACTACGTAAATCGCATGCATGCATGTTGTTCTTGTATATATAGAGTGCGAGCTGTCCGAATGGGGTAACCAAAATTAGAGTGAATATATATATATATATATATATATATATATATATATATATATATATATATATATATATTGAAATAAACTCTGAAACTATTTACAAAAAAATAGTTAAAAGTTTTGAATTATAAAAAGTTTTAATTAAACATATTATGTGCCTTTAATTTATTTATATACACATAATTTATTAAGTGCATACATATTATATGTTAATGACAAATACATACGGAGTAAATTTTATTTTATTTTTTGATGGAACAAATACATAATTTAAACGTAATTTTGGATTAGAATTTATAATACAAGATGAAACTTGATCCACGGTATATGGTAGGATTGTTATGCTGTGGAACTGTGTCCACCTTGCAAGATGGACACAGTTCTATGTTCATAATTATAAAGTTATATATTCATAATTTTTGAACTTCATATTCATAATTATTGAACTCTATATTCACAATTACATAACTCTATGTTCATAATTATAAAGCTATTTATTCGTAATTTTTTAACATCATCATATTCACAAAATTATTGAATCTCTATATTCATAATTACAATATGTTCATAATTACGTTCATACCTCTATGTTCATAATTATAGAACTATATGTTCATAATATTTTAACTATATATTCATAATTATGAACAATTTTGGAACCGTGTCCACCTTGTAAGGTAGACACGGCTCCACAACATAATTTGCCGTATATGGTCAATCGTTATACCGTGCATCAGGGCGCACATAGCAATATGCACCCCGCGCCTCTCAAAACGACGTCGTTTTGGTAAGTTATGTATTTTCAGATATAAAATTATGTGCATTCTATTATATAATTCTGTACATTCGAAACATGGGAATTTTCAAGTATAAAATTCTGTGTTTTCAGGTATGAAATTATGTGTTTTCAGGTATGAAATTATGTGTTTTCAGGTATAAAATTCTGTACATTCTATTATATAATTCTGTACATTCTAAACATGGGAATTTTCAGTTATAAAATTATGTGTTTTCAGGTATAAAATTCTGTGTTTTCAAGTATAAAATTCTGTGTATTCTATTATACAATTCTGTACATTCGAAACATAAATTTTTTTTAAGGAGTTAACAACAGACACGCGAAAAGGTAAGAAACGACATCGTTTTGGGCTAGGGCGCACAATGCATTGTGCGCCCCTGGTGCATGGTATAATTTGCCAGATACATACCTGATCCATGGTAAAACAATAGAATAATTAATAACTCCTCGCACGATGGCAAATTATGATGTGCAACCGTGTGCACCATGCATGGTGCACACGGAATTGGATCTATAATTTTTATACTATAGATCCATAATTTATATATTATAGATTCATAATTTCTATACTATAAATTCATAATTATTGAACTCTATATTCACAATTACAAAACTCTATATTCATAATTTTCAATGTTCATATTCCCAATTGTTGAACTCTATATTCACAAATACTGAACTCTATGTTCATAATTTGATAACTATACAATTTAGAAATTATGATTCTATAGTATAGAAATTATGAATCTACAATTTAGATATTATGAATCTACAATATAGAAATTATGGATTTATAGTATAGAAATTATGGATCTATAGTATAGAAATTATGGATCCAATTCCGTGTGCACCTTGCATGGTATACACGGTTGCACAGCATAATGCAATCGTTATACCCTGCACCATGGCGCACATAGCACCGTGCGTCCCGCGCCTCTCAAAACGACATCGTTTTGGTAAGTTATGTAGGGAGTTGATGTGATTATGTGTATTCGTTTATACAATTATGTGTATTTGTTTATACAATTATGTACTTTCTTTTTATACAATTATGTACATCCGAAACATGAAATTTATGTGTATTATGTTAAGAGTTTATGTGTATTATGTTAAAAGTTTATGTATATTATGTATTATGTTAGATTATGTGTATTATCTTTTTTTTTTTTTTTTTTTTTTTTAAAAGTATGTGTTTTTTGTTATACAATTATGTACATTCATGTATACAATTATGTGTATTCTAGTATAAAATTATGTACATTTTTAAACATGAGATTTTTTTAAAGAAAATTAACCGTCAACACAGAGTAGCGAATTTTTTTTTTTTTTAAAAAACAAACCTGAAACGACGTCGTTTTGCATCAGGGCGCACAATGCAATGCGCGCCCTGGTGCACGATATAAATTGCCCAAAATCCCCTTGCACAATTCAATGGGCTGATGCTGAATTAGTAATTACATAGGTGAAAAGAGCCAGACCAAAAGAACAAACCCAATGGGCCTGTTGATCCAAACATCACGCCTAGCCCATTTTACAGAAATCAAGTACGCTTGGGGTGAGACATATATCATTGCTTAAACTTTGGGCAAATGGTCCACACAATGTTATGTGTACCACATTTTTAATATACTAACTGTACATTATTTTTGTACTGAATGTAAATTATACAATATAATGTACACTCAGAACAAAAATAATGTACATCCTCTGAATACAATGTACATTATTTTTATATTGAATGTACATTATTTTACAGTAGACAAAATATGGTCCACACAACTTGTGTGTACTATGGTCCACACAATAATAATTGTAAACTTGGACGAAAGTTCACGTAGTAAGATCAATCTCGATACAAATTTATTTTTAGTACTTTGGGCTAACCCGAATGGGTTGCGGGTCGTAGTGGTCAGGGCCCGTTAAGCTCATATTTTTGCAATTTTTTTTTTTGGGTCCTAACCTATCCATCGCAGAGCGGGGTAGGTCAACTTGTCGGTTTCGACTTACTTTGACATTCTTGGACACAATTAGTCCAATGTGCTAATACACACACACACACACACACACACACACACACACACACACACAATAGATCAGGTGTGAAACTTCTCCTAGGTGAAATGTGCGAGTTAATTACAACCTTTGGTCTTGTCAAAATCAACAGCTCAGAATGAAGAACAATTTAAAAAAATGTACTGACATTATAGTCATTTTGCGTAAGGTCACAACTTAAGGTGTGTAAGTTTTAAATCTTAAGGTGCGTAAGTTTATAGCGTTAGGTGCGTAAGGTCACAGCTTAATGTGCATAAGTCTAAAATTTAAGGTGCATAATTTTATAGTTTAAGGTGCATAAGTTTATAGCTAATGTGCGTAAGTTTATAGCTTAAGATATGTGTATGTTTTAAGGTGCGTAAGTTTATAGCTTAAGGTGCGCAAGTTTAGAGCTTAAGGTGTGTAAGTTTATAGCTTAAGGTGTGTATGTTTAAAGCTTAAGGTGAGTCACTTTCTAGTTTAAGGTGCATCAGTTTAACTCTTAAGGTGCGTATGTTTAAATACACAAACCACACACCTTAAGCACACAAACAAAGCACCTTAAGAACACAAAACACGCACCATAAGTACACAAACCACGCACCTTAAGCACACAACAAAGCACTTTGCATGGGCGAACACTCAATCAATGATGAAAAACGCAGCTCCAAATTGCAACGGTGATGATCCAAGAAAATAGAAAACCAATTTGGCCAAGGATTACATATGCGTTCACACTTTAAAAAATAAAAAAAGACACTACTACCCACTTTACCAAAAAAAAAAAAATCAATCCATGTCATCTTAGGATATCAAATTTGATTGGACCATCCAAATAAAAAAAAAAAATGAATGCACAAGATTAGTTCTCACGTCGTCACTTAAGGATGGTCCTCATTTGATCCTCTCTCTCTCTCTCTCTCTATATATATATATATATATATATGGGCATGATCAAATGAAAACAATATCTTCATACAAGATTTATCAATGATTGAGAATTTTTTTATTAAAAATATATAGGGTCAATTTTATAATTATTAAAAAATTTTAATTTTTCAGTATGTATAGAAAGAATTCACATTTTTCCTTAATTTTTTAGCAACCCTTTGCAGTTGAGCTATTAATTAGATAGATGAATCATATCCGTCCTTTAATTTTACGTAAGAGCATATTTTCACAATTTTACGTAAGAGCATATTTTCACATGAACCCTTCCATATGTTATTTAGGTATGCTCAACAACGAAAAAATATAGGAACAAAACCCTAAATACAATATAAAACAGGCAAAAACTTGTGTGACACCGACTGTTTCATATATTATTGTTGGTGAGGCAGGTCAGGTTGTAAAGATTATATATATATATATATATATATATATATATATATATAAACTAACCTGGATGATTTAAAAAATGATGGGGTATGGTACGCGACGAATTGAAACAGGGGATGAATTGCCCATACCTCGTGGTTAGTAGGTTAGCATCTGGGCGGGCGGTGCAGATAATAATATACATGAAAATGTGGAATGGGCATTTTGCTTCCATTAGGGGGAATGTGCAGTGCAGTGGGACTCTCTATGTGTTTATACAAGAAAGACATCATCATAATCATTAGCAGATTAGAATGGCTCCGGCTTTTGCTTCTTTTATTTAGTGTTAAAATAGCTATCTAAGCTACCTACCTTTCCCTCTCATAATGGTACTTAAATTACATGCATGCAATCAATTGCACTTTTACTCCAATCCCATTATCTCATCCCCACCCCATACCTCTTTCAGCATTTATATAATGCATGCATTGCATGCTTCAAATAATACACATTAATTAATTTACCACTGCAATAATATATGCATGCATATATGCTTTAATTAATTAATTAATTTATTTTTTTTTGGGTAGGGATATATGCTTTAATTTGCTTTGACTCATCTCAGGTCTATGTTGTACGTTTTCATTTGCATGATATGGTACAATATATACGGTAGATGCCGATCGAGAGGGACCATTAGACTACTTGTCCTCCCATCCTTTATACATTTATATTTTCACCTCACAAACATTTTTAGTTTTACTTTAAAGTAGATCAGATCCACCACAAAGTATATTTGATGATGCCTTAAGTGAGCACGTGAGAACTGCATCAATACACACAATCTATTACATGAATGTACGTACAAATGCAACTACTCCAGAGTCTTCAGTGTCATCCATGCATGTCTTGGAATATATTGTGTGCACTCATGCAGTAGATCACATGTTCTCACCTAAAATATGGTTTTCATATGTATATATATAATAACAGAGTAATTAAATACACAAAATAGTCCATCGACTATGTCAAAATTCACAAATTAGTCTTTGACTATCAATTTTACTAATTAAATCCTCAACTATTCAATTATTGCTCAATAATTCACAAATCAATCATTCGTTGAGGACTTTATTGTGTAAGAATTGAATATTTGAGAACTTAATTTGCTAAACTTGATAGTCGATGACTTATTTGTAAATTATGTTATAGTTGAGAGACATTTTGAATATTTACTCTATAATAAGAATACAAAAGCATTTGGCAACTTTTTATCTGTATTACAAGCTTACAACACAACATGACAATTAAAAAGAAAAGTACTATTTTGTTGTGGTTAGCCTAACTATTCATTACAATTTTTTTTTTTACTGTTACCCCATGTGCTTTTTCTTATTTAATAATAAATTTAAATATTATTATTATATTATATTTTGAAATTAGCATGAGTTGTTTTTTTTTTTTTTTTTTTGTTTTTTTTTTTTTTTTGAAGGTAGCATGAGTTGTTATTATATGGATGTTGAATAAATAATAGTGGATTGCATATATTGATATGACTAGGGTTTGATTTTGAAATGAGAGAAAATTGTTATTCAGATCAAATGTTTATTATTATGTCAAAAATTGTAATGAATGCGTTACTTTATTATTATTTTTTATTTGTGTAACAATTCGTGCCACGTTTTTATGATAAGATAATGTTAGAATCAACCCTCTTATTCTCCACCCAATAAATGTATATATAAAAATAACCTAATAAATAACAATATAGAATTTGCAAGCTAGTGACGTGACACTGATCCCATCACACGTACAATAAATTATTCGTTCTGTATTTATTCAACCTTAGCCAATTCTGGAATATGTGAGTGTGACAAGAGGTTATTAATGACAAATATTATTGCCAATTCTGTTTTACCCATATTAGAAAGTTCTCCATTTTCTTCCCTCCTTAACTATACATTCAACCAGAAATGACAAACTCATGCATATGGGAAATAGTAATAACCTCTATAGTTCAAAGCTGTATTTATTATTTTACTATTCGTGTACATACATGTATACATATCGATAATTACAATATATTGTGCAAATTGTGTGATGAAAATATGATTTATATATTTGGGTCATGAAACTAGCTAGGTAAGTTGAGCAACATAGCACTCGTCGCCTTTGCCCTTTTTCTGAATTTTCCCATTTTTGATGCGATTGTTGATGGGTAAAATAGGTGCGATGAATACCTGGAATGGATATTTGCGACGTGTTGTTGCTTCGGGACAAGAAACCGGTAGCGTTCTGTGTCGTGTTTGGCAACACTATCTTAAAGATATTTAACGACCAGGGTATCGTTATATCTTCGACTGATAGCACAGAAAAAAAATAAACAGCTTAATTTCAGAACTTAGGGACTAGGAATTTCCTGTTGGAGTAAATTGTTTCCTTGTTCTGCATTAAGTGACACTGCCAAAGCTTTATTTATAATGGCTTGTACACTTCTTACACCTTACCACCATTGTAGGCAGTGTATGGACAATCAACATGAGATTAGGCTTTGTATGGCCAAGCATCATGCAACCAATGTTGGCCACTTAATTTGTTTGATTAATCTGTTAAGACAAATTAAAAGATGATCCACTAAAATAGGGATCTCACTTGAAGCCTTTGCTGAGAATGTTTCCCAACAATCCCCCACACATTCGAAGGTGTAAGGCTTAACGGATAGCAGCTGAGCGTAACAAATAAAAGCTAGCTTTCATGTCAGTGTGTTAAACTTGAACTGACAAGTGGTGGCACTAAGTAATCCACTATCCGAGAGTGAACAGAGTCTTGAACTCTTCGGCTAGTTGAATTTTGAACTTATGTGCACCTCGTTAGCTTCATTTGTTGTACACTTTGTATAGTTTTTGGATAACCATGTATTAACCCTGTTTTGTCTGTCTCAACACAGACATTCCACTCCACCGAGTGTACTTTACCGTTGACTGCCAACGGCGTGCGGACTGATTTACAGTCTGCTTATAAATGCGAGTCTTTCCATGATTTCGTTTGACCACCGAGGTGGTATCCATCATGAATTTCTCACCTCATTGGCTTTTAAGCCCATCTCCCTTGATGTATCAAGGATAGCCTTTCGATTTAGGCCTTTCGTGAAAGGATCAGATATATTCCTTTCAGATCTCACAAACTCCATTGTGATTACCCCATTCAATATTAACTGCCGTACAGACTCATGTCTGACTCTAATGTGTCTTCTCTTTCCATTATAGACACTATTTTGTGCCACACAAATAGCAGTTTGAGAATCACAATGAATGGGTACGGCGGGAGCAGGACTCCCCCACAGTGGCACGTCTGCCAATAGATTTCTTAGCCATTCGGCCTCTTGGCTAGCCAGATCTAAAGCTATGAACTCTGCTTCCATAGTTGATCTGGCTATGCACGATTGTTTGGTTGATTTCCAAGACACAGCAGCCCCACATAGTGTGAACACATATCCACTTGTGGAGCTGACATCATCACTGTCGTTTACCCAGTTCGCATCACAGAACCCTTCTAGCACAGCTGGGTATCCTTTGAAGTTGAGACCCCAGTCTAACGTGCCTCTAAGATACCGGAGTATCCTTTTTAGTGCGTCCCAGTGAGGGCCACCAGGGTTATGAGTGAAACGACTAAGTTTATTCACGGCAAATGCAATATCAGGACGTGTATAGTTCATCAAGAACATTAGACTCCCAATTACTTTTGCATATTTTTCTTGAAACATGCCTGACTCCATGTTCTTCAGTAGTTTGACACAAGGATCGTAAGGAGTCTTAGCCGGAACAACATCATAACTGTCAAACTTCTTCAAAAGTTTTTATGTGTAGTGACCTTGGGATAGAAGGTAACCTGTATTGGTTTTTGTGACTTTTATCCCGAGTATCACATCGGCTTCTCCTAGATCCTTCATTTCAAACTGTTGACATAGAGTTCGTTTGGTTTCATTTATAGCCTCAATACTTGAGCTAAAAATCAACATGTCATCCACATAGAGACATATTATTACAATGCTGGATTGGACCTCTTTTGAGTACACACAGGCATCTGACCGGTTAGTCGTGTAGCCTAGGTCCATTAAGGTCTTGTGAAACTTTTCATTCCACTGCTTGGGGGCCTGTTTTAGGCCATAAAGAGATCTTTTTAATTTACATACCTTTCCTTCTTGCCCTGGATCAACACAACCAGGTGGTTGTTCCATGTAGATCTCTTCTTCCAATTCACCATTGAGGAATGCAGTTTTTACGTCCATTTGGTGAACTATCCAGTTGTGTAAAGAAGCCAATGCAAATAGAACTCGAATGGTTCCCACTTTTGTCACTGGTGAGTATGTGTAAAAATAATCCTCACCGAATCTCTGTGTAAAGCCTTTGGCTACTAGCCTGGCTTTGAACCTTTCAATAGACCCATCTGGTCTAAGTTTTCTTTTGAAGATCCATTTGCAGCCAATTGGCTTGCACCCTTTGGGTAGTTCTACCAACTCCCAGGTGTGGTTGGACTGAATAGAGTCCAGTTCACTTTTGATGGCTTCTTTCCACAGAATGGAATCGACTGACTGCATTGCTTCTTTAAACGTTTTTGGTTCTTCTTCCAATACTAATTGGCACACAAACTGATCACACAGTTCGTTTAAATCTTTTAGTTCCGTGACATATGTTATGAAGTCAGAACCAAAATTCTTATCTATCCTAGGTCTTTTGCTTCTTCTGGGCTCATCCAAATCGTTAGTAATGCGAGGAAAATTGGCATTATCATTTTGACACAGAGTATCAACTGGTGAGACATAAGCATATTTTAAAGGAAAGATATGTTCAAAGAATGTTGCATTTCTTGATTCACACATAGAACGGTTTTCTAGACACATAAACCTATATGCTGCACTATTCTCGGCATATCCAACAAAAATAGCATCAAAGGTTTTGGGTCCTATGTTGGACCTTTTCAGGGATGGTAGACCTACCTTAGCCAAGCATCCCCACACCTTAAAGTGTTTTAGGTTCGGGGCGTGCCCTTTCCACATCTTATAAGGGGTTTTTTCGAACCCTTTATGTGGGACTCTATTTAAAATGTGGTTCGCCGTTAGAACAACTTCCCCCCACATAGAGTCTGGTGCCCCAGAACTGATCAACATTGCGTTAATCATTTCTTTAAGGGTTCTATTTTTCCTTTCAGCGATGCCATTTTGTTGGGGAGAGTAAGGTGCAGTTACTTCATGGATTATACCCGAAGTTTCACATAAGGTTTTTAGCGATAAAGATTCATACTCTCCACCTCTGTCAGAACGAAGCCGCTTTATTTTCAAGTTTAACTGATTTTCTACCTCAGCTTTAAAAATCACAAATTTGTGTTCAGCTTCATCTTTTGTTCTCAAGAGGTATAGTTTTGTAAAACGAGAATAGTCATCTATAAAAGTTATATAATACCGTTTTCCACCTTTACTTTCAGTGGTTTTAAAATCCGCTAGATCAGAGTGAATCAATTCAAGTATAGATGAAGTTCTATGAGTTACAGCATAAAAGGGCTTCCTAGCAAATTTTGCTTCAGCACAAGTTTCACATTGGGAGCATGCATCATTAGACAAGTTTGGCAACATATTCAGGCTTTTTAATCTATTTAAGCACTTTGAGCCAACGTGTCCTAATCTACCATGCCACAAATTAACTGAAACAGTAATATAAGCCGAAGGGGAAGCATTATTCTTATTGATAGATTCTGGTCCAATTACAGATATGTCTAACACAAATAATCCCCCCCGTAGATACCCTTTTCCGAGAAAAGTCCCACACCGAGTCATAACCAATCGGTCTGACTCAAGGACAATTTTGATCCCGGCCTTATTAAGTAGGCCCCCGGAAATTAAGTTTCTACGCAGAGAGGGAACATACAACACATTGTTCAGTAATAACTTCTTGCCAGAATTAAGCAATAACTCTACTTTTCCTCTACCACTTACCTCAGAAATGCTGGAGTTGCCCATGAAGACTTGTTCTCCTCCAGTGACGGGCTCGAACACCTTGAAGAAGGACTTGTTGTTGCAGAAGTGACGAGATGCACCCGTGTCCACGACCCACTCGTCTGGGTCTCCGACCATGTTAATCTCAGTAATCACTGCTGCTACAGCCTCGTCATCCTCCGTGGTTTCTACCACATTTGCTTGATTTTTGGATCCGTCCTTCTCTGAATTTTTATTTGTGGACCCTTTGCGATGATAGCACTGTGCAGCTCGGTGTCCACGTTTCCCACAAACATAGCACTCGTCGCCTTTGCCCTTTTTCTGAATTTTCCCATTTTTGATGCGATTGTTGTTATTTTTCGCATTCCTTTTTTGATTTTTATTTTGATCACCTTTTTTATGTCTATCATCTTTTCCTGTAGTCTCAACAAAGTTAGCCTTTGAATTGAAAGAAAAGGATTCAGATTTTTGTACCGTGCGATTTTCCTCTTCAATGTTGATGCTACTGATAAGTTCTTGAAGGGTGTAGTTGCGTCGCTCGTGTTTCATTTTATTTTTGAAGTCTACCCACGACTCGGGCAACTTATCAACAAGTGCTTCGACCAAGAATGCATCGTTGACTTGAGCACCTTCAGTTCGCATATCAGAAACCATATTTTCGAAGTCATGTACCTGTTCCACCACGGTTTTGGATTCGGTCATCTGGAAATGCAGCCATCGTCTCACGACGTACTTCCTCCTACCGGTGTCATCGGAACCATATTTTTCTTGCAATTGTTCCCAGATAGCTTTTGCAGATTTTTCCCCAGAAAACATGTCAAAAATGGAATTTGTTACCCGTTGAAGAATGGAGGCCCGCGCAGTTTTGTTGTCTTTCACATATTTTGGACAGACCTGTGACGTGCTTCGTGCAGGCCTCGGTGCAGGAGCTTGATCAGCTGCCTTGTCCGATTCATCAGCTGTCTTGTCCGACTTGTCAGCTGTCCCGGTTTTGGCAGAAGTGGCGGTCGCAGTCGTGGCCGCAGTCAGGATGAAGGTGGTGGGATCATCATAAATTACGTAGTCAACATCCTTCTCTTCTAGCAGCATGACAATCCTTGCAGCCCATCGTTTGTAGTTCATACCGCCGGTGAGAATTTCGATGGGTGTGACATCAGAAGCTGGCTTCATTGCAGTAGACATCGCCTCCCTGATTTTTTAAATATCTTTAACTGATGGGTAAAATAGGTGCGATGAATACCTGGAATGGATATTTGCGACGTGTTGTTGCTTCGGGACAAGAAACCGGTAGCGTTCTGTGTCGTGTTTGGCAACACTATCTTAAAGATATTTAACGACCAGGGTATCGTTATATCTTCGACTGATAGCACAGAAAAAAAATAAACAGCTTAATTTCAGAACTTAGGGACTAGGAATTTCCTGTTGGAGTAAATTGTTTCCTTGTTCTGCATTAAGTGACACTGCCAAAGCTTTATTTATAATGGCTTGTACACTTCTTACACCTTACCACCATTGTAGGCAGTGTATGGACAATCAACATGAGATTAGGCTTTGTATGGCCAAGCATCATGCAACCAATGTTGGCCACTTAATTTGTTTGATTAATCTGTTAAGACAAATTAAAAGATGATCCACTAAAATAGGGATCTCACTTGAAGCCTTTGCTGAGAATGTTTCCCAACACTAATGACTTTTAAAGAATATTTAATTAAGACTTTTATAAAATTTTAAAGACTTAATACTAAATTTAGACTTTTAAAGAGTTTTTAAAAGTTTGTGAGTAATCAATCAGTATTTTTAAAAAGTTTTTAAAAATTTATTGGTATTTAATTTAGACTTTTGAATAATCTTTAAAAGTCTACTAGCACGGCTAGAAATTATGGAATTTCCGACCACTTGAAATTGATCTTATATCAAGTCGAAAGTAAAAAGTGGTCAGAAATAGCATCAAAGGTTTTTTCGGAAAGTGGTCGGAATAAGGCTTTCGACTTGATTTAAGATCATTTTCAGGTGGTCGGAAATTCCATATTTTCCAGTAGTGTAGTATTTAAAAATTTATGAACTGTATCAAATTAGAATTTTTGTAGCTCAAATTGAAATCCAATCTTCTAATTCCAAACTTTTCAACTCTATAACTAGTGACTTTTTTTCCTTAAACCAGACAAACTTTTTCTTAATCAGGTGATAACCATGCCCCAAGTGAGAACTTGTGGACAAATTCAAACCATTAATATAGTAGATCTAACGGTAAAAAATAAATACAATTTTAAAATATTTATGAAAATAACCCTACTCTTTTTTTACTTGATTTCCCAACCATAAGATATTGCATATCAATGGTTTAGATTTGTCCACAAGTTCTCACATGGGAAGTGGTTCTCATATGATTAGGATTATATATATATATATATATATATATATATATATATATATATATATATATATATATATATATATGTATATATATATATGTATATATATATATGTATATATATATATATATGTATATATATATATATATATATATACATATATATATATACATATATACATATATATATATATATATATATATATATATATATAGAGAGAGAGAGAGAGAGAGAGAGAGAAGTTCAAATGCGGCGATGTCCTTAGGTGCGGCAGAATTTCAGAATACACCAACAGTGTTAACAACATGCACCAACAATGTAAGGGAAACACACCATAATGAAATGCAAAAAAACACCAAAAAATACACAACAGACCCAAAAAAATACACCATATAACTCACCACACCCCAATGGTGTATTTTCGAAAACTGTATGGTGTTTTTACACACTCCTAATAGTGTGTTTTTTGTGATGCGTACCTAATTTGTGTGTGTTTTTGTGGTGCATTTTCCTAACGTTGATGGTGTATATTTGTTGAACTATTGGTGACGCCGCACTGCCGCACCTAAGGACATCGCCGCACTTGAACCTTACTATATATATATATATATATATATACATATATAGAGTCCGACTCACATGAGAATCACTCCTCAAGTGAGAACGTGTGGTCTAATCTACACCATTAAAAATAAAGGATGTACAGTTGTGATTAAACCAACAAATCTGCGGGCTTAGATTAAGAAAATTAGAAAAATAAAATAGTAAAGAATATTTGCCCAAGAACAAATTAGTCTTTCAAGCATCAACCAACCACATTAAAAAAGGAAAATATTCCTTCTACACTACAATTTCCAAACCTATTTTTTCTATAACAATATTGATGGAAATAAACAAGTATTTTTAATTAGTGATATACACACCCACGCCTAGAACTTAAAAAAATAAAACTCCACGATAAAATATTGTAATGACAGTATAATGCAATACAACTAACAGTAGAATGTGTTGCAACTAAACTAGTGATGCACTGATACCTAACCAATGCACAACTCACAGTCCTACGATGCACCACACCTAGCTCCCCAATACAGAGCTCAACAACCTACGGTGCTCCCCATCCTGAAATCACATATTTATCAATAGTCTTACGATGCACTGCACTATACACATCTCAGTAGCCTACGATGCACAACTCAATACACTGGGTTGCACAACCCACATAACTAAATGTACAATCATACTACCCAGAATGTGTACATATATACCAACAAGGAATGTGCTAAAAAAAGGACTAAAAGTGAAATTGCACCAATAAATCTAGGACAAAAATGAAATTAACTCTTTAAATACTTTTATGTCTTGCAATTGAAAAAAACAAACCAAATTCGGTTGCAACATGTATTATAAATTTAAAGAGAATCTCAATTTTCATTAAGCAATATAATATATACTAGGTATTGTCCCGTGCGATGCACGATCTAAACTTATATAAATAAATAGTATTGTTGTTGAGCTGAGTATAGTTTACAAAAATATGTGCAATGACTAATAAGAAAACATAATGTCTGATCAAATATTATTATTGAAAAATTGAATTACAAATTATTAAAAATCTCTTTGTAAACTACATTAGTAGTAGAAGTACAAATTCTTTCTAATTCACCACAAACTAAGATTTTTAAGTCGTTGGGTTACTTACTTTTGATGCAGCCACATACAATTGACCATGAACAAAGACTGATTTCTTTAATAGCAACACAACATTTGATAGTGTTTGACCTTGACTTTTGTTGATGATCATTGCATAGGACACTATAACTGAGAATTGTCTTCTGTTGAACTTGAAAGACAATTTTGGATCTAATGGGGTGATAGTCATTCTAGCTATTAGTACCTTTGTACCAGCATTTGCCCCTACCAATATGCGTGCTTCTATCACATGTTCAGCTAATTTAGTGACAACGAACCGAGTACCATTGCAAAAGTCAAGAGTGTGATCAATATTTCTCATTAACATTATAGGTGACCCATCCATTAAAGTTAATGAATGATTTGGAGGGCCAGAAGCTTGTATGCTATTTAGGAATTCAGGTGTATGGACATATGCAAGTATACTATTAGAATCATCTGCTTTACACGTTATGTCATAACTATAGTTTGTTCTGCCTTCGCCTAAATTTAAGTTAGACATGTATTGATTAACTTCATTTACAATTTCTAGTGTTGGGGCTAAAATTGCACTCTTTTCAAAGAAACTACCATCTATTTGGCCATCACTAAAATTGAGGAATGTATTTTCAACAATGGTGGCATTCGAGTCAAGATTTGATATCAACAACAATTATGGTGGGATATCAACATCAGCGTACCAATCATTATCTCGGCTAAGTGTACCATCACCTATCGAAGCAAGCCAATCAGCAAACTGTTTCAATCTTTAATTTGTTGTTGCAAACCCAGTTCGATACTATTTAAACATAAGTTCTTTGTTAGGCTCATGACTCTACATTTACTCCAAAAGTATGATGAATTTATACTTGCAGAAACAATGTTTTGTCTTGATTCCTTAGGCACCACTGGTAAGATTTGCCTAAAGTCACCACCTAATGCCACGATCTTGCCCCCAAAAGTCTTATGAGCACTATCCGCGTTGACAAACGATAATAAATCTCTCATCGTATGATCCAAAGCCTCAAATGCACAATTGTACTATCCAGAATGTGTACATATATACCAACAAGGAATGTTTTAAAAAAATGACTAAAAGTAAAATTTTACCTATAAATCTAGGACAAAAAATAAAATTAACTCTTTAAATACTTTTATATCTTGCAATTGAAAACAAAACAAACCAAATTTGGTCGCAACAAAAATAGTGTATTTTAAATTTAAAGAGACCCTCAATTTTCATTAAGCAATATAATATATATTTCGGAGTACTAGAAAATGGTAATAAACAGTCCTTGAAAAAAAAAATATTTCAAATGTGATTTTAGTGAGTAGTTTGAATGAAAGGATTTCCATATTGGTTTATGCGGTAAAGATTGAAACATTTACAATAATGAATAGTAAAAATAATGTGTGCAATAATGACATGACACTAAAAATTGGAACTGACATGGTATGTAACATGTACTATTTTGGTCTCAAAATTGTACTATTTTGAATGCCCATAGATGTTAACTACATTTTGGCTCTATGTGGCACGCAGTTAAATTTTTCTTGCCAAAATATCCAAACAATTTTGATTAGTGAGCCACTAATCACTAACATGAATCATCAACCCTAGCCTGTCCTGTGTGGGGCACAACACAGAACCCTGGCCTGTTCGTGTGGGCCAGCGATAGCCACTGCACGTTGTGCGACCCATGCCTTAGCTTGCTTCATATTGATGACTTGGCCAGTTGGCCTAATTCTTCTTCCAAAAGGCTGAACTCCAACTCTAAGGGTCCCCCACACCCCGACTCGACAGAGCATTTGGGATAATGTAAATCATTGTAACTCAACTGAACATGAACCACAAAGACTAGACTTGTGCTCACTGCGCACAAGGAACCCCCCTCACTTTAAGAGGTTGCTCTCATACTGCCGCTGGTGAGACTCGATCCCTGATCATTCTTCCAAAGTTTCACCTCTGTGATCAATTGAGCTGCCCATGCGGGTCAGTTGGCCTAATTCTTATTTTGACTGATCAGGGATAGAGAATTTCCGTCCCGGCCTAATTTCTTGCCGGGACAAGAATGAGAACAAGGGAGGGGATTATTTTCAATTCCTCGTCAGGAATGAAGACGAGGACGGAAACAAGAAGTATACTTCTTGTTCCGTTGTCATTCTTACAATAACACATTACAAATTTAAAAACTCTGCAATTCAGTAAAACGAGGGAATTACAATTCCGTAAAATTGTAATTTCTTATTACTAAACACTGTAATTTATTTTACAATGAAATAAAATAAGAAAGAAATTCCAACTACATCCAACCAAAGACTGAATTTTTCCAGAATTGGATATTCTTGATACAATAATGAATTTGACTTTTGGTATATATTTGTCTGTTGCTTAATGAAATGTTTGCTTGCGCAGACAGATTATGTCAAATCAGTAAAAGCACATGCGTGAATTGCAGGATCTAAGGAATATCTGAATAATTACAAACCATTTACATTTGTAAATCCAACCTAACTCTCTAACCATAAATGAGAGTTACATCCCAACTCAAATTTGCCACTATTCAAATGCATCCTCAAATAAGGCGAAGCCTATTTTGTGAACTTAATTAGTAAATAACCAGAATAATGTAAACTAGTCTAGTTTGTTCATACTTGATCAGGTCAAATAAAAAAATCAATAAATAATTCTTAGGATGAGTTAAACTTAAAATCTTATGGTTACCAAACCAACTGTCTAATTAATTTAGGGTGTGTTTGGAAACCACGAAAATGAATTCTGGAAAATGCAGAAAACATTTTTATTATATTTTCAGTGTTTGGTTGCATTTCAGAAAACTATTTTGGTTTGTTTGGTTCATTTTCTGAAAAATGAGTATAATTGTATAATTAAAAATTTTATTTATTTTATTTAGAATATAAAAATATTTATAATAATATTAAAAATAATATTATTTATTAAAAATTGAAAAAAATAACCCCTCTGGCGGAAAATGACTTCCGCCAAATTTTGGCAAAAGTCATTTTCTCCAAAATAGGCTTATTTTTCCAAGTCAACGAAAAATGATTTCTATTGACTTGATTTTTAAAACACATCCAAACGCTGGAATCCCAACAAATGATTTCCGAAAATTATTTTCCGAGTTTTCAAACACAACCTAACTGAGATTGCCTCTTCATTCCCTTTTTTTTTTAGTACTACTGCCTCTTCATTCCTATTATCCCATCATCATATCCTTTGTGGACTTGTAGTAAAAAAACAAAATAAAATAAAAAAAAAGCAAAATAACAAAATAAAAAACAAAACAAAAACACCTGTTTAAATACATTCGGACATGTTAGGACCAATATGCGGAGCGTTATGCTGTGCATGGTGCACACAGATACAAAAACAACGTCGTTTTGACGTCGACTTAAAAAAAATATTCATAATTTCATAACTATACATCCAAAATTGCATAACTACACATTCATAACTTCATAACTATACATCCAGAATTGCATGCATAACAACACATCTATAACTTCATAACTATACATCTAGAATCCAGAATTGCATAACTACACATCCATAACTTCATAACTATAAATCCAGAATTGCATAACTACACATGCATAATTTCATAACTATACATCCAGAATTGCATAAATATACATCCATAACTTCATAATTATAAATCCAGAATTGCATAACTACACCATGCATAATTACACATCCATAACTTCATAACTATAAATCCAGAAGTGCATAACTACACATCCATAATTTCATAACTAAAAATCCAAAATGAATGAACTAAAAATCTAGAATGAATGAACAACATAATGTTGTTGCTGGGAATCGAAACTGGTTTTTTTTAAGTGGGACGCGCGTTTTTAGTCAAAACGACGTCGTTTTTGCATCCGTGTGCACCATGCATGGTGCACACGGATGCACATCATAATTTGCCCCAATATGCTATAAAGGCTCTGTTTGGCAGAGTTTATTTAAGAGCTTATACCTTATTTTAAGCTACTAATAAGCTATAAGCTTTGTTTGGTAATGTTCCCAAAATAAGCTCGTAACTTAAAATAAGAGTTTATTTTAAAACGCTACCTTATGTACCATTTCAAAATAAGCTAGTAGCTTCCTAATATAACTTTTTTTTTTTTCATCTTTATCCTTATTATTTTAAAGAAATGATATCATTTATCCTTCCCAATTAAAATTTGTTTCTCTTCTCCTTTATCCGCCAACTTTCACCGTAATAATAATAATAATAATAATAATAATAATAATAATAATAATAATAATAATAATAATAATAATAATAATAATAATAATAATAATAATAATAATAATAATAATAATAATAATAATAATAATAATAATAATAATAATAATAATAATAATAATAATACTAATTAGTATTATTATTATTATTATTATTATTATTATTATTATTATTATTATTATTATTATTATTATTATTATTATTATTATTATTATTATTATTATTATTAGATGAAGGAGATTCGCAATAATATCGTTACTTCATTATGGGATGCTAAATCATGATTATGCTAATAATTTTATTTCAAAATGCTATTTTTTTTTTGAAGACAAAATGTTAAATTTTAATATGTAAACAAATTAATTTAAATTTTATAAAGATGTCATTTTTTATCTTTTTACCTTTATCAACTTATTAAAAAGCTAATTTTACCAAACACTTTCACGCATAACAGCTTCAGTTTTTAGCTACTAGCTTATAGCTTTTCAGCTTTCAGATCCTTTTAAGCTTTCAGCTACCTTTTCAGATAGGTTAGTCAAACATAGCCAAAATAAAGTTCAGGTTTATTAAGAATATACTATCCTAGTAGTTTGTATGCGCAGTGTGCAAAATTCATGTCTAATATTAAAATATTAATAAATTAAAATAATTAAAAAATTTTAGTTCAAATTATATTTTACAATTTATTTAAGTGATAAATTGTAATTATGATATTTGAAAAATATTAATAAAAAATATGAATTTGTATTTTTCTTTAATAATAATGTAAACAATTTTCATATATTTATATTTACAAAAAAAATATCTATAATACAAAGTTAACACCAACATATATTGCTATATATACAAAATAATATATGTATTATATACACACACATATAATTTAACACTCATAAATATTTAATTAAAATATAATCTACAATTAAATTAATTGTTATATTATGATTTTTTTTTTTGAAAATAAACTGCGAAAATATTATTATAGCAAACGTTCAATATTATGATTTTTTTTTTTTTGTACGACTCAATATTATGATTTTAATAACATTATAATTAAAGAATAGGAAAAAAAATATTGTAGATGTAGGAGTATGGTAATAGTGACTAAGCCATCAATATTAGAATTCATTAAATAGGGGATGCGGTTATACAGTGATACAGATGTAAGGGTAATTTTATCTAATAAAAATGTTTGGTAAATAACTGATAATTGTTATCTAATTAGGTTTTTGGGTTTGATTACACTACTGAAAATTATGAAATTTCCGACCACCTGAAAGTGATCTTAAATCAAGTGGTGATACCAAAAAGTGGTCGGAAATAGCAACAAAGGTTTTTCCGGATACCAAAAGTGGTCGGAACAAGGCTTTCAACTTGATTTAAGATCATTTTCAGGTGGTCGGAAATTCCATAATTTCCAGTAGTGTTAGTTGATAACATTAGCTGATTATAAAAAGACGTTTGATAAATTAGCGGTTAGCTGATAGCTGATTACATACAAAATAACTTTCTCAAAAAGCTTACCGAAAAAGCTGATTTGAGTAGTTTTTTAATTTTAGCGTTTTTTATCAATAAGTTATTACAAAAAGCTAATTAATCAAACACTTATATTGGTTGTTTAACAAAGTTAAACATCTAATAGTGATCAAATAAGTCAAAATTAGTTGATAAGGTAACTATGTTACCAAATAGGGCCATAATGTTTTTTGATTGGCACAGTGGCCCTGTTTGGTAACATAGTTAGTTTATCAGTCAATTTTGATTTATTTGACCAGTATTAACTGTTGTTTGACTTGGTTAAACAATCAATATGAGTGTTTGATTAATTAGTTTTTTGTAACAACTTATTGATTCAAAATGCTGAAATTCAAAAAGCTGCTAAAAGTAGTTTTTTTTTTTTTTTTTTATCAATTTTTCGAGAAAGTCATTTGCATAAAATCAAACTAATAGCTAATTTACCAAACACTTTTTCTATAATCAGCTAATGTTATCAATTAATCAAATCCACTAACTCAATTAGCTAATAGCTATTCGCTAACAACTATTTACCAAACACTCAATCACCACCTTTCCAATGGGTTGGAATCGGAAAAAAAAAAATGCCAAAACTAGATTAGTGATGGATTGCGACAAATTTAAATCATTCAACACAAACTTTATTACATTGACGAATAAATTTCATTGCTAGAAGAAAGTAGTGATTTTTTATTTTTATTTTTTTTGTTCTTTTTTGATAAAATTAGGATATGGAATGAGAATAATACTTCCCTAAAATATACTCCGTATTTAGCATTTTTCCTATTTCTTATTAACAGTTTTGGAATCTCTTTAGCAACTGAAAAAATTAAATGTCGAGTAGATCTATGTGAGACAATATTATGTGAGAAATGTAATACTTTTTAGTTAAAATATAATATTTTTTATACATAAAAAGGTATAACTAGTTAATTATATAAATTTTAATTTATAATATTATTTTAATATAAATAAAATCATAATATAAGTACAAGGACAAAGTTTAAAAGTCTTAAAAATAATAATCAATATTTATTGAAGTAATAATAAATAATTCATTTGACAAAATACAACTACTTAAATTTTTTTATTTTTACAAAAAATCAATAAAATAGAAAAAAGTCAATTTTCTTATATAAAAATATTCTCTAGAAAATAAGTAATTATCTATAAATCATTTTTAAAAAAATATTTTCTGAGCTTCAAAATCAACTCTTAGGCTGTGTTTGGAAACCCGGAAAATGATTTCTGAAAATCATTTTCCGGGTTTCTCATGTTTGGATGGGATTGAAAAACTCAGTTAACGGAAATATTTTCCGTTGACTGGGGAAAATCAAGCTAATTTGATGGAAAATGACTTCCGCCAAACATACAACGATATTTTCGGCGAAAACCAGTGGTCTGGTTTCAAGTGGTTTTGTTTCCGTCGAAAACCTTTAAAAAAATGAG
The DNA here is from genome assembly GCF_001879475.1 of Ipomoea nil. Lineage (NCBI taxonomy): Eukaryota > Viridiplantae > Streptophyta > Magnoliopsida > Solanales > Convolvulaceae > Ipomoea > Ipomoea nil. The sequence continues at coordinate 4,247,287 of NW_017618004.1, read as the reverse complement.
AGGAACGAGATTTTGACATGAAACTATTTTTACCAAACATTTATTTGGATTTTTTAATAAATATTCATTGAAATATAGGTTGTAATTTAATTGATGGGAAAATGTCACTTTTTTCCCATGAATTATAGGCTTATCCACAGTTGTCCCCCCAATTATTTTAAAAGTTGCGATGTTTCCCCTTGGATGTTAAATGGACATGTTTACCCTTAAAATAATTATTTCATTTATTTTTCAATTATTACTTATATGTAGGGATGATGTTTGATTTGAACCGAACTGAACACCATAGCAACCGAACTAAAGCAATAGGGACGATTCTTGTTACAATTCAAAACTAGAAAAATAAAATAAAATAAAATAAAATAATTGTTGAATTTAAAATATTTTAAAATAAAAAACTTTACAAACGGTGTTTGTTCAGGCAGACTTCCAGTTTCAGTTTGAACCGCCAGTTTAAAATTTATTTATTTATTTATTATTGCAAATTCTATTTTCTATTTTAAAATAGCCTAAATTCAACCATTATTTTATTTTATTTTTTTCTAGTTTTGAATTGTAACAAGAACCGTCCCTATTGCTTTAGTTCGGTTGCTATAGTGTTCAGTTCGGTTCAAATCGAACCGTGGTCATCCTTACATATAAACAATAATTTGTTGGTGAAGAAAAATAAATGAAATAATTATTTTAAAGGTAAAAATGTCTATTTAACATCCAAGGTGGGAAACCGCCACTTTCAAAGTAATTAAGACGGCAAATGTGGATACATAAATAACTCAGAAAAAAAAAAGTATTATAAGCCCATAATTCCGGGAGAAAAAGTGTCATTTCCCCTTAATTGATTATTGCACTTCAAAAACTATGGTTTTAAAAGGTACATGTAGATGACGGGGAATATAATTATTGTGAAAAATGAGATTTAAAAAAAAAATTAATTTTGGCAAAAAGAAAAACAGTTTAGGATTGGTTATACATGATTGTTTTTTATCAGTGTAATCATCGAATTAAAATTGGATTACACAAACAACAGATCAAAAACCGAAGAAAACTAATAATTGAAGAAAAGCTAAGGCTATACATAAACCTTAACAAAATCTAGATTCAAAATTGATATTGACCGGGTTTCAATTTTTTTTTTTTTTTTTTTAAATTTGATATTGACCGGCCAACCATCTGCCTATCTCTTTTTGTGTGTGGTCAGTTTGAACATTGCATTTGGAAGGGTCAGGCAAAACAAAACCAAATTAGAATGATAATCATTAATTTTTGCCCGCACCATATATCTCTTGGAACGTAACTACACTAAGGTATCATAATTAGGTGGTTCATGATATGTCAAATCGCCATGATTACATTGTCCTTAAGTAATATAATTAAACTCCTCTATCTACATTATGCCATATTTAGTAAATAGCTAAATAGCTGTTAACTGCTAGTTGGTTAGGTTAATTAGAGGGTAATAACTAGTTGATAACATTAGCTAATTATAGAAAGATGTTGGGTAAATTAGCTGTTAGCCGATAATTGTTTGATATAATTTCTTTTCTCAAAAAGCTAATTGAAAAAGTAGCTTTGAGTAGCTTTCGAATTTTAGCATTTTGGAGTACAAAAAGCTAATTAATCAAACACTTATATTGATTTTTAAACAAAGTCAAACAACTAATAGTTGTCAAATTAGTCAAAATTAACCTATATGTTAACTATTTTATCAAACATGGCCTATATTACTCCGTACTAAAATTTCAAAGTTGAGTAAGCTTTTTAGATTTTTTTTTTCACATTTTTCTTGATGGACATATGATAAGAATGGAGTGGTGAGATCTAAATTTATATTTATTATAGTTTGAGTAAGAATATTTCTCTTTCTCACGATTTCTATATCGATGATACTACATACACTTGTAGGTCATTGACAAGTTAAAAGTTTAGAAATGAGACGGTTGGTTGAATAGACTTTTTATAAATCACAAAATTGCGCTCACAACAGAAGTCGTTTACTTGCCTTTCTGAAATCAGTTTGAAGCTTTCATTAAGTAAATGAGTTTGGCGAAATGTGCTTAAGAGTGTGTTATATGAACTGTGTGAAATAGAGAATGTAAAGTAAAAAATAGTAGAAAGAGATAGTTTTTATGGTAATTCGATCAACAAGTGGTATATGTTGGAAAAATAGTTTGAAAATGACATAATAAGTGACTATTTTGTTATACAAATATTAGTGGGGTTCATTTTCGCGATTTGGGTCGGGTTAAAGTGGATTCGAGGTTTCGTTGTGAGATGAAGAGATTGATATATTGTACGCTCAAAACAGATAATGAGTGAATGAGAAATTAATCTTCAAAGTAGATCCATTTGAGTTGGAAAAATGAAGGGGAAAGGCTTTGAAGAAGCCTTTGTCACATATTGGTTTGTGAAGTGGGTTTGTACGACTATTTATACAAGAGTCATTCTATAGTTTATTGAATTGTATAGCATAGATGTTTTTTTTTTTGCACCCAGAAAGGGTGCAAATCAAATCTCAAAATGAGCTTGAAAAGGCGGCACCTGTGTGGGCACGAATGTCACCGGAAAATTGGTTGGCCTTACGGGTTAAGTTATGCTAAATTTTCGTATAATTTTTTGTTGACCGTTACGTTATGGATCTTTAATTCATCAGTTACGGAATTGGTCAGTTGTTACAGAGGTTATTTTGACTCAATCTTAATTCATCAATTACGGAATTAATTTTGAATTAATTCTAATTTTAAATTACAGAATTAATTCTCAGGTTAATGGTCAGTTATTACAAAGGTTATTTTGACTTATTTATTATCAGTTTTAAATGCCATGATTCAAAGCTATTTAATCCTTCAATCCCTATATAAGTTGTGGACAGTTGAGCCGGTGATTTGACATACTAATTTCATACGCTTTTACCTCTAAAAACTCTGCTCTTCTTTCCTTCTTGCTATCTGTGTTCTTCCCACGCTCTAGTTCATCGGGTTCTAAATTTGAGTGCTCATACCAACTTAGAACTGTAGTACGTTTTATCCTGAGAAACCTAAGCAGCAATGCTCCTAACACTTTTGAGAGACAGTAAATAAGATTTTAAGAAGAGAGGGCAACTCAACTTGCAGTTAGAACCTACCCTCTCTAATCCATTCGTCCCTGTGTTTATTCTCCATCCACAGAAATTTTTTAACAAACCTAGAGTGTGTTTGTTGGTTAGTCTTGGGTCTTTCCCATTCTTAATGCTATTAACAAGAATATCCTATAAGGTTTCTAGGATAGTTGCTTGGTAGGAATTTGGATCCTGTACAAGGAATCTAAGTCTTGTAGAGAAGATAATGGAACATTTAATCACAATCTTTATTAGGCAGATAAAATACACTATTATAAAAAATTATGATTTTCCTTACTAAATATCAAGGGTAATTAGGCCAGAAATTTTAAAATGTAAAAAATGTCAAATTTCATAGATTGTTTTTCTATAAGATTCACAAAGGATGTAAATTGATATTTTTAGATTGTAAAAATTATTTTGTGAGCTTTGCAGCAGTGCAATCAAGAATTATGTCAGGCAAAAGAAAATCAGATTAGTACTTATCTATGATTAGACAACCTCTCATTAACAACTATCAGTTAACAGTCATTTACCAAACAAGGCGATTATCTTATTTCTTCCTATATATAAAACACATAAGACAACACTACTGGAAATTGTGAAATTTCCGACCACCTAAAAGTGATCTTAAATCAAGTCTAAAGTCTTGTTCGTTCCGACCACTTTTGGTATCCGGAAAAATCTTTGTTGCTATTTCCGACCACTTTTTGATTTCAACTTAATTTAAGATCACTTTCAGGTGGTCGAAAATTCCATAATTTCTAGTAGTGCAAGGTCGGAAGCTAATACAACAATTTTCAAAAAAGAAACAATTACACTTTTAGTCTCTCAATTATTAACTATTATATAATGGGTGTTGCTATTTGCACCACCCTTTGACTAAAAGTGGGTATAAAACACTTTGAAATTGTAATTAAAAAGGTGAAAATTTTTAATAATTAATAGGTGGTGTAAATAGCTAAATGGGGTACATTTTGCTATTTGCACCACCTGGTCAAACTTGCAATTAATAATTTATTAATTCAATATTTAATTAATTAAAATATTAAAAAGGAAAACAAAAAAAAAAACACACACACACACACACACGAAACGTCACCTTCTCCGGTAAAAAAGGCGAGAAAGGCGAGAAACTGCCTTCTCACCGGAGAAGGCAACCCAGGTAGAAAGCTACCTGGGTCGCCTTCTTCGGTGAGAAAGCGACCCACTGGGCTGCCTTCTCACTGGAGAAAGCAGCCCAGTTGCCTTCTCCGGTGAGAAGGCAGCCCTCGCCTTCTCACCGGAGAAAGTGACAGGAATTTTATTATTATTATTTTTTAAACTTTGTTGCCTTCTCCGATGAGAAGGCAGCCCAGTGGGTAGCGGTGAGAAGGCTGCCTTCTCATCACCGGAGAAAGTGACGGGTGGGTTCATCTTCTTTCTTTCTTTCTTTCTTTTTTTTTTTTTTTTTTTTTTTTTTTTTTTTATAATTAATATTTTGATGGTAAAAGAAATGAATAATAAATATTAATATTTGACCACATTTAATGATGGTGGACTTTTCTGTTTGCACCACCTATAAAATTATTATACCTATTAAATAGGGTGGTGTAAATAGCAAATTGGATGGTGCAAATAGAATTACCCTATGTAATTTGGTCAGGTGGTATTTTCAATTTTAGTCAATATGGTCTCCAACTATTTTACCATGTTGTAAATTTAGTCACTCAAGGTATAAAGAATTAATTTAGTCCCTCAAAATTTTTAAGTTGAAGCTAATATAAGTAAACAATTGGTAGAATATTGATTATTTGAAACTTTGAGGGACTAGATTTACAACACAATAAAACAGTTGAGAATCATTATGATTAAAATTAAAAATAATAGACTAAATTGCATAATAGCCAACAATTGAGTAACCAAAAGTGTGACTGTACATTCTGTACTATGCCTAACAACAACAACAACAATTCATACTATGCATAAAACAATATTTTCAACTCTACAATACTAAAATATTTTTTAAAGCTTTCAATAGACATGTCTAAACATATAAATTCAACACCCACCACTTATCATCTTATTATGTTTTTCAAAAAATAATATTTAAATTATTTACACATAATAAAAAAATAAAACCCATTAGTGATACTAAAACATAAATAATGGAAATATTTAAATATAATAACTAAATTGTTAATTTTTAAAAATAAACTTAGTAGTTTTGATATAAAAAACAGTAAAAAGATACAGGAAGTTATATAAACTTTTATAAATAACTACATACCAGTACTTATTTTACTATTATATATATATACCATGGTTGCAGTAGGCGCTAGGCGCTAGTCGGGCGGTCGGGCAGTGCCTAGCGCCTAGGCGGTCTAGGCGGCGCTAGGCGGACACCAAAAAAATTTTAAAAAATAGTGACAGACTTGTAGTTCGACAATTTTAGTGAGGTTGTTTTCAACGTTCACTTAAATAACACATCTAAATAAATGAAATAATGATAATTTATTTTTATTTTTATTTTTATTATTATCAACGGGTTAATTTTGCTTTTTTATTTTTTAAATTCACTTTTATATTTTAAATGTTTATCTAAATGTAATCATTTGCTACGAAATTTACAATTCATTAAAATAAACATTTTTTACTCAACTCCTCAACATAAATAATTTCACACGCTACCAAAAAATATTTTAAAATATAATAAAAATTATTTCAGGCAAATTTATATTTTTTTACCAAAATAAGCTTTCCCTTGTAATTCTCAATTTAGTAAAATAATAAAGGAGAAATTACAATAATTCTATATAAAATGCTTTAAATTTTTTTGACATTTTAATGGCGCTCTCTGAATTATTCCATAAAAAGATTGAATTAAAATATTAACAATTTGATGCTTAACGAACAATCATGACGTCGATAAGTTATACTAAATTTGAAATATACATTCACTTAGTAAAATAATTATGGTGTTATTTGGTTTGAGATTTTTGTACTTGATTACCGTATATGATTTGATATCCATTATCATATTTGTTTGCTTACTAGTCAACCCTAGAAAAATAAAAGGTCAAAAACTGTTGAACTCATCTCCCGGTAGGAGTGAGTAATGATCCGTCAAATTTGTTCTCATCCCATCCACATCCACTTAAAGTGGATGGTATGTCGTTCTATTTAAGAAAATTTGTCATTGGTGGATTTGACGTGGATGTGATATCTCAAAATCCACTATATCCAGTCCGCTATATATATAAAAGATGGTTTAGGTAAGAATATGCTCTGATGTAAAAAGTGATAATGGATAATATGATTCATCATTTGGATAGATCAATAGTTGAGTAGTTGAGTATTGTAAGGGGAAAAGGTTGAGTTTATTTTCTAAATATGATAAATCGATCTAAAAGTTTGCAATAATTATAAAATTGATCTCATGCTTTTTTTACTAAATCCTCAACCATTGATAAACCATGGTAGGCGGTTAAGATCAATCCTCATTTTTTACCGAAGAACTATATTTTCATTTAACCGTACTTCACTATGTGTGTGTGAATATAGGGACCTTTTTTTATACGCTGACTTGAGCCTATAAAATGATAAGACTAGCCATGCTAGTTTTGAAGCCTTACTAAAAGCTTAATTAGTACCCCTACAGTGCTCTTTATCTAGACTATTTTTTTTAATCAAACTCTTGCTTTGGTTGTTGAATACGCTCTCATTGTGCCACTTCCACAACTACCAAATCAAAATTGTGAAAAAATGTCATAAAATCCCCTATTATATTGTAGGATCTCTTCTCGAAAATGTTAAACATAATCCAATTTTAAAAATTTGATAATTAGAGCACATTAAACATGTTAGATTAGGGATGACAATGGGTCGGGTGTGGGTCGGGGAGGGCTACATCCATCACCTGACCCACCTTATATTTTCTCCACCCACCCCCACCTCCAACCCACATCGGGTGGACTTTTTCAGAACCCACCCCCACCCCACCCCATCGGGTGCGGGTGCCTACTACGGGTACATTTACTATATAAATATTCAACAATAGGTATAGAGGTTTTGTAATTATCAACAAATTAAACTTAGGAAATATTGGTGTCCATACGATTGTCCGGGTTATATTATAACTAAGCTTGATGTAGAATTTTTGAGTGTATATTCGCAACTGTGATCTATTGTGTAGAACGTAACTGGCGTGGAAATAATGCATCCTTTTTTTTTTTTTTTTAGTACTATTGGCTCTATACTGAATTATATGTCTATAATTATAAAGCTATATATTCACAATTATTGAACTATATATTCACAATTACAGAACTCTATGTTCATAATTACTAAAATATATGTTCATAATTATAAAGCTATATATTCTTAATTTTTGAACTTCATATTCACAATTATTGAATCTCTATGTTCATAATTACAGAACTATACGTTTATAATTATGTTCACAACTTTATGTTCATAATTATAGAACTATATGTTTAAAATTTTTGAACTAATTCATAATTATGAACAGTTTTGGAACCGTGGACACGGTTCCACAACATAATTTGCCCAAGGCAGTCATACAATAGTTATTGCGTGGGCCGTGGTCCACACAACACAATTGTGTGAAACGACATCGTTTTGAGTATATATTTTTTTCACACGACTTGCTGCAACATAAATTTTTATAATTCATAATGTACATTACTCTAAAGCATAATGTATGTTATTCTAACTCATAAAGTACATTATTTAATCCCAAAAGTTTCATTATTCTAATACACAATGTATGTTATTCTAACACAAAATACATTATTTTAACATATAATGTACATTACTCAAACACATAAAGTAAATTATTCTAACTCATAATATACATTATTCTAAATTTCTAATTCATAAAATTCAACAGCGTCGTTTGAACCGTGATTCACACAATAATTTGCCGATAGTCATAGTATCAAACTGCCAACGACATAACCCATTGGATCAAGCGTGTATTATATTTTTTATTTTAAGAAAATAACTACTCTTTAACATGTTGAGACCTATTTACAATTAAACAGAAAGGATAATTTTGATTAGAATAATGTTCTTTATATATTTTAGTATTTAAAATCAAATCAATTTATTTTAGCTTTCTATAACTTTCTATTGTAATTTTTAAATATATCATATTAAATTTATAATGTGATATAAAACACATTTTTTTTTTGAAAACCGATATAAAACACATTGAATAACAATAATTACTAAAAACAAAAACGAAAGAAAACAAAAAGGAGTACAGTAATAAATTGAATCTGTAAAACGATGTGGTAATTAACTGGCATCCTTAATTAATTCCTGGTTTTCTTCAAAAAGCTGACGTGGGTCTTCTATACAACACAAACACTTGCACGAGATGGGTGTGTATACATATGAGAAAGTTATGGCGTTAATTATATATTGGTGTAATCAATCTTTATTACTTTAGTACAAAAAGATATTAGTGTCTATTGATACCTTAGAAACTACGTACCAGGTGTCGAGGTGGTATGACCCACTGAATTTAATTAATTGTTAAAATTGTTTCAATACAAAATGATATAATATTAGTGTTAATTAATAGTTTAGGTGTCGATGCGGTAGGACCCATCAAATGTAATTAAATATTATTATATTACTTGATTTGATACGTAGAGAAAGATATTAGTGTTAATTGATACTTTAGAAATTACCAGGTGTCGAGGGTAGGACCCACCAAGTTTGCATGCATGGTAAATTACCAAAACCCCTAAATCTCAGCCCAATTCTCTCTCTCTCTCTCTCATAATTTAACGTTAAATTCATAGATTCCCTCGTCAGTCGTCACAAATGTCAGATGGATCGGCGTACTTGCTTGAACCCCACTGTTTATATCTAATCAGAACATCCACATTTTCTTCATTATTTCTGCCATCTTTTCTTTGGTTTCATGGACTTTCCAGCTATATATATATATAGCCTTCTTAAATTAGTATATATATATTCTTTGTGATCGATTTCTGATCAAAGCAAGCAAGCAAGAAAGCAGTTGGGTGTGGGGAGATGGGACACCATAATTGCTGCAACAAACAGAAAGTGAAGAGGGGGCTTTGGTCACCTGAGGAAGATGAGAAACTCATCAACTATATCTCCAACTATGGCCATGGCTGTTGGAGCTCCCTTCCTAAACTTGCTGGTATGTATATATATATTTTATTTTATTATATTTTCTTCACCCCCGCCCTTAATCATTACTCCGATCCATATTTCTGTGCCTTATTTTGGGTGACGAGGGAAACCCACTGGGCACTGGGTAAACCTTGTCTTATGAATTTCGATCTGTAACTTATTGTCCTGCAAGTATAGATCTTATGAGTTTTAATGGTGGCAGGGTTGCAGAGGTGTGGGAAAAGCTGCAGATTGAGATGGATAAATTACCTGAGACCAGACTTGAAACGTGGGAGTTTTTCTCCTCAGGAAGCTGCGCTTATCATTGAACTCCATAGGATTCTGGGCAACAGGTACCTCGTACCTAGCTAGTTCTTATAGCTAGTTCTTAGTAGTTTTTATATATTTGGATTTTGGAATGGAAATTGCAGGTGGGCACAGATAGCGAAGCATCTACCAGGAAGAACAGACAATGAAGTGAAGAATTTCTGGAACTCAAGCATCAAGAAGAAGCTCATCTCTAATGGCCGCCTCTCTCATCTACCCTCATCACCTGCACCAAACCCTAATTTCCAAACTTTCTATTCACTGCAGCTTCCTAGTAGCAGTAATATTCCTAATTTCATCCAAAACAACAATAATAATGTTATTCTTAATCTCCCCTCTCCTCCAATGGCGCAACAACTACAAGCAGATCTAGATCAGATGAACAGTTTGGTATTTCCAGTTATGCCCTCGGTTCCATTATCGTCGCCGCAGATGATGATGATGGAGACAACCTCAATTGATCCGACATGGTTTCTGGGATACCCGCAACCTCAAAACCTCATGGATCATTATCCTCAAACTTCCTTGTACAACAATAATTTCGATAATGAATTAATGGTCCCTCTTCTTCATCATCATCATAATGATGAACCCATTATAATCCCAAACCTTCCTGGGAATCTCGTTTTGTCTTCTTCATCTTCTTCATTATCTTCTGGTATTGCACAGCAAGATGAGTTCATCGTCCCTAACCCCATTATCCCATCTCTCCCCGCCTATGAAATCATGCTGCCACCAATGCCGTCATTGTCGCCATCTTCTTCTTCTTCGTCGTCGTTTTCTGCAGTTCCATGTAGCCAACTCGTCATGAATCCTTCAACCTGGGTTCCTTAATTCAGACATGGCGGAATATGTATGTATATGTGCTTCCATTTCATCCATGTTTTATATATATGTATATGTAAACTATATACATACATTTGTCAAATCCTTAGCTTGGGTGAAATTAAAGTTTGCTTCTTTGAGAAATATATATATGTAGCTAGCTTGGGTTGTGTGTAAGTAGTATGTAGTTCTGGAGAATGAATGTTGCAGCTACTTTAATGTGTTCAGTACTTATAATATCCTTCATCTAATATATAATAATGTGGGTTGTTTAATTTGTCCTTGTGGATTGTATATATATGTCAATAAATATAATTACCCTTCTCTATATCTCAATCTCTTTGACCAGATCAGAGTTCACATAATTAAGAAATGATTTGATTATGAGTCTTGTAGTCATAAGTTGCATATATATATATATATATATATATATATATATATATATATATATATATATATATATATATATATATGCAATCATTGTTGATTCCATATAGTTTTAATTTGTTAGCCAGTAATGCTAGCTTTTACACTAAAATTTTGCGGGTCTACCTGAAAGGGTTTAGCCATTAGCACACATTTTTTCAATTGATCGAGTCTACTGAACAAAGTGTTGCAAAAATCGCGCCTAAGCGTTCTAGATGCTTATTAATCGCTCTAGGCGCCCTAGGCAATCTCCAGACGCCTAGAGGGTTTGGATCGATCAGTGGATCAATTAAAAAGGGGGAAAAAAAGTTTTTGTTAAGTTAATTGAACGAATACATTAAAGCATGCATGAATGAGAGATGTTAGATTTTTAGAGTATTTTCGTAGGTAGATGAGAATTGATTTTGAGAAAGTGGGTATTGCAACAATGGAATGATTGTGCTTTTCCATTCCTTTTCTTTGTTAACGTACGTAATGATTACTACGATCGATCGCTACTGTCTACTGTAAAGCAAGCGTAACCCTAATTAAGAGTGAGGATGTTTTTGGTCATTTGTTGTTGTCGGATTCTTCACTTCGTTCTAGGGTTTGGTTCAATCACCCATCAGCCGATCCATTACCTATCTTAATTTATTTTTTGATGAATGAGGGGAAAAGGAAACAAAAGAAAATAAAAAGCAAGAAAGAAACGTGAAAAGAAAAGGGAAATAATAGAAAGAAAAGGGATGGAAAGGAAAACAAGAAACCTACGGCAGATCGAATGAAATTAAATAAAAGGAAAAAAAAAATTGAAAAGAGAAAAGAAAGAAGCGACGGACGGCTGGGAGGATCGGAGAGGCATGCAGTTCGCGGAGAAGATCGGAGTTCTTCGTCAGCATATTCCGATCCGGCCGGACAGTCTTTTCTCTCATAGTTTATTGTCAATTTCTTAATTATGACTTATGAGTAGCGCGGGTCCTTGATTATTCCAACTTCAAGTTAGAATTCTATAATTTAATTTGTGAGACTTTTGGCTTAATTATTTATTTGTTATAGTATTCTATATTGTTTCGTTGTAATTTAATTTCTAATGAATTCATAAGTTTAATTAATTTAGATGCATACTTATTATATATGATTCCATACTCGTTTGACTGGGATTTCATACATGTAGTAACTAGGTGTTTATGAACCATCTAAGAAAATATAAATACAAATTGAATATTTGTTCGTTCAGGGAATGTTATTTGTATTGGATAAGAATTCACAAATCTAGTTTAATGCAATTGAACCTTGAATCCTAGGTGTTTGTCATAGGGTTAGGTTGCTTACTTAGGCTATCAATTAGGCTTAATTGGCGACGCTTGTCACTATTAAGCAGTAGTTTAGGTGTGAATTAAGGGTTAATACGCGTTCGCGGTTAATCTACGCCAACTATTATGATCTTTGGTGTCAATAATCATGTCAAATCAATTAGAGTTAATACTTACTTTGAAAGACATGCTTACTTCCTGGTCTCATTACGAAATAAGCTTACTGGTCTCCTTGTATATAGACTTCTCGACCTTGCCCACCGGAATCCGATCGAGATATGAACATCAAAACAAATTAAAGCCAACCAAATCCGAGCACAACCGATCTCTTCCATAACTAAATAATGATCACCAAGCGTCCACCACGTGATGTCAAAACTCTAAAGACACGTGGAGGGCATGCCGAGCACCCGGCATGCAATGTGTCCTCTCTTTCCCTCTATATATAGGACATTTATTGCACTTTAAGAGTGACTTTTGGGCTCTCAACCTACATCACGTCATCACCGCACTCGAAGCCGACCTCCCGACCTCACATGATCCGACCCTTACTTATCTCTCAGTCACACCGATCACATCCATTTATCTTTATGGCCATAGCTTTTGACTCTCACTTAATTTTCCAGTTACATTCAATCCAACCTAAATCATTTATAATTGAATTCCCAATCACATTCAACCCAACCTGAAATAATTTATTCTAGGAAAAATAGTGCTTTTGGCCCCTCGATTGTTTTACTTTTGGAAATTTAGTCCCTGTTAATTGATTTGAACAAACTTAATCCTTTAATTGTTCACAATATGTCATATTTGGTCCCTAATGTTATATAATTAGAATTTTTTTTTAATAATTTTTTTTCATGATGTTATATTTGTCCATTTCTTTCAATCATTTATATCACACAGATGATTTTCTAAATCCGTCTCTTGTCTCACGAATAATGATTCGTGAGGCGTTCTCACACAAATTTTTGCCATATATATAATGAAAATTTAAACGTATTTGAGCCTTATCACTTTTAAGATTAATATAAAGTTCCAAATTAAACATACGAAAATAATTTTAAAATTAAAGTACAAAGAAGCAAATTGTTTTCCTCCGATTTGGTTGTTATATTGTGGGTGGAAAATATGCAATGTCATCCAGAATAATTATCTGATCTCCGTATAAATATGATTATGGATTCTCCCATGAAAATCCCAAATATATCCTGCAAAAATGATAAAGGTGTCGTTAAGAAGGAGAAGAAAGTTGAATGGTTGAAAGAAATGGATAAATATAATATCATGAAAAAAAAATTATTAAAAAAATTCTAATTATATAACATTAGGGACTAAATGTGGCATATTGTGAATAATTAAAGAATTAAGTTTGCTCATCAAATTAATTAATAGGGGCTAAATTTCTAAAAGTAAAACAATTGAAGGACCAAAAGCGCCGTTTTCCCTTTATTCTATCAAATGACGCCGTTTCTAATCTATGGTATAAGGATTGTTTTATTTTTAATTTCGTGATTAATTATCATGTTTATCAGTTATGAAAGCGTATATTCATGTAACAATATTGTAACACGACATCCAATTCCAATCACATGCAGCCATATTCCAATTAATTGATGCCACCATATATTTATCTTAATATTATATATTACATCTTAAGAGATTTTAATTAAATAAATATTTTGTAGAAACATTTGAGTTTTTTTCTTAAGAGATTTTAATTGATGCCACCATATATTCATCCAGCTCTTGACTGATAGGAATCTGCAGAATACGGTTAGCATCAAAATCATCAAAGGTCTTCGATCATTCCAGTTAATACCATCCATATTTATAAGAGAAGCTACATCATATCCCAATCATTTGCGTGGGGGCCGGGGTGGGATTGTGTTGATAAAAGCTAAGGTTGGTTATTATCCAATAACCAAGGTGAGTTCCAGATTTTGGTTGCTTTACCATTACCTATTCTGAATTCTGATCCCCAAACCTCCTTGTAGTATATATTTCTCTTCCAGCTAAAATGCTTCTCCAACTATAGCTTGAGAAGACTATCATCAGCAAAGAATAAATGATGAGTAATGGGAGGAGCATTTCTTGCAACTCGAATGCCTGCCATTAATATCTCCTTTAGTTTCAGTTGTGTGGAGTAATATGGAGAGCACCTCTGCATATAATATGAAGAGATAGGGTAAAAGGGGATCACCCTGTCTCAGTCCCCGAGTTGGAACAATAAAACCAGTCAGATTGCCATTGATTGAGACTTTATATCTAACTATGCTTACACATAACATCACAAGCTCGATCCATCGCTGCGGGAAAGCCAAGTATGGTCAACATATGTGTCTAAGAAATTTCCATTCCATATGGTCATATACTTTAGCCATGCCAAGTTTAAGGGTTGCCCAAGTATGGTCAACATATGTCTAAGAAATTTCCATCCATACGGTCATATGCTTTAGCCATGTCAAGTTTAAGGGCTACCCAACCAGTGCGACCTTGTGTTTTACGTTTTAACTAATGACCGGTTTCTGCAGCTACTAAAATATTATCATGATTAATCTATCTGCAATAAATGCACTTTGATTTTCAGATATTACCTCACCAATAAAATCTTTAATTGACATTACAAAGAGCAATAGGTGTATCACCTCACCAATAAAATCTTTAATTGACATTACAAAGAGCAATAGGTGTATCAGGGACAATTTTTCTGAAAATTATTTAACTTGTAATCAAAAGAAAATGATTATTTTCTTACTTTCAACTAAAGTATATATTTTCTTTTCGAATAAAATACATTTTTCAAAAATCATTTTTGTTATCACAGTTTTTTTTTTTTAATATAAAAAGAAACGGTTCCATTAACAAGTTTCAGAATACAGAATTTCAACAGTAAAAGAGGGAGGAGAAAAGAACTACTCCCTGCCATCAATCAAAAAAAAGGAAGAGATATAGACATTAAACAAAGCTAATAAAATATCTTTTAACATCTAATAATATTAAATCTAACTGGGAATCTTGTTTGGTCTCCTGCAGGCTGCAAGCCATAGATCTTGTTTAGTTGAGTCCCTTGGATTGAATATATCTTGAATAGCGTCATAATTCCATTTTTGTTCTTGGTTTATCATCAGGGAAGAGACAGTGGCATTCTCCATGAATGGATAGATAATTTATAATTCATCCAATTAAAAGAATTAATCAAAGACAGAAAAAAAAAAAAAAAAATTGAAGGATATAATTACTGATCATAGAATGCATTTCCATTCCCACTGTGGAGTGCCCAAAAAAAAAAACAAAATAATTTAAATTACAGGAAGCTAAAAATAGACATGCTTCATTCAAATGATCAACCAAATATCATTCATCAAATGTTAAGAGATTTTCCCAATCACCTGTAAATACATGATTTGGATCTAGAGAAGAGTGAAGACACCAATATGTATATACCTATGAAAATATCTTATGATCAGTAACTGGCAATACCTAACAACCCTGCAGAAGGAAAATTTGTCTACAATATAATATGCATCAAAGTATGCTAATTTCTACTCTTCCCCCAAAACTAATGAAATTATTAGGTTCTAAGGGAGGGAGTGTACAGTGAGTGGTACTTTCCTCATAAATCACATACTAATACATCTACCCAGTGGTTAGTCAAAACAAAGTTAAACTTCATCTCAATAACTAAAAGGTCTCACTTCCTATAAGGATGGAACCTTCCAGCTCCAGCTGCAGCGCCATTGTTTCCATATCCCCTGCCATTGCCACTGCCATGGCCCTTGGGTGCACCATACCCAGAAGCATTGCCAACGTTCCCATGGCTTTCGCTGCCATCATACCCAATGCCAACACCACTGCCATATCCTTTAGCACCACCATAATTACCAGGAGCCCCATAGTTGTCGCCTCCATATCCTGCAGCACCATACATAGCACCACCAAATCCAAATCCATACCCATATCCACCATAGCCACCATAAAATCCTGCAGAGCTCATGCCGTAATTCCCCATGTAGTGGCCATAAGCACCGTAGCTACCAAACCCACCATAACCGTTGCTCATTTTTCCACCATATCCACTACCATATTCTTCTGCAACATTGTTAAAATTGCCATACGGCTTCAAACTACTACCACCAGCACGAGACATTCTACTTTCACTTGGATGATCAATACCAGCTCTTTTTGGCTCAGCCCTCTTAATTTCAACCTGAGATGCCACATATTGAAGTGCATAATTCATTCCCTTTTCCCAAAAGACAGAAACTAGCGAAGTAAAAAGTACAAAGGCACTATTACTCACTTGTTTGCCACTAACTTCATGCATGCGTCCATCAGATAGAACCTTTTCAACAGCATCTTCATTATCAAAAGATACAAAGCCAAAGCCTCTGGGCCGACCAGTCTTGTGATCCATCATTATTTGGCATTCAACAATATTGCCATATGAAGAGAAATATTCCTTCAATCCACCTAAAATAATTCATGGTTCAATTTTGTAGCACTACATTTAACTTACAGAGAATTAACAATGATATGAATATATGCAATGTTTTTACCTTCAGTTAGAGAGATTGGAATACCACCAATAAATATTTTCTTTGTTTTTGAAACTCCTCTGAGTGGCATGTCCTCCCTAGGTACTGTCCTCTTTACTTCTACCTAACTCACAAATAAACAAGTACACAACCTATAAGAAGAGGGAAAGCTATAGAAAAGTGGGGGAATGCCATACTGTAATTTTATCAAAGGTAAATCCTACCACTCGACCATCGATGACATGTTCTTCCTGCAAAACCTTACTCGCCACCTCTGCATCAACAAATGTAACAAATCCAAAACCCCGTGGTCTTCCAGAAACCTTATCCATCATTATTACAGAATCAACTATTTCTCCATACTTGCTGAAATACCTGCTAAAAGATTCTGGCAAGAAAAACACCAAATACAAATGAGACTTGGGAAAGGAAAATTTGTACTACATGACACATATAAGCTGATATATAATGCAGTTTGTGCAAGAAACAGTGAGAAAAATATGAAAACCATCTCAGAACAGAACAGATCAGATATATAATGACATGGACTATAATACCTTCAGACGTCTCCCAAGCAATGCCTCCAACAAACAGCTTTCTACCAAACAAGAAAAGCAACAGTTAATGTATAGTTCATCATTCCATCCTTGTATTTCTTTGCCATATACAACACCAACAAAAAAAATAATAATAATAAATTAAAAAAAAAAAATTAAAAAAAATAAACAAACAAACACACATACACACAGCAATCCCTCTCCTCAAGGAAAACACTTGGATTTGAAAAAGTTCAGAAAGGTGTATGACAATTCTTCTACAAGCCAATGCAAGAGGTTAAAAGCTATGGAGTACTTGGTAAAAATTTATAATTATTACTATTTTGATAAGTGGGATTAGAATTTAACATGCTGGAATAATAAGGTCTAAGAAAACTAGCTAACCCAGCTGAAGAAGAAGAAGAATCATTGACTGAATGCTTCAATTCTTGGCTTGCAGCAATATCATCCGCGCTGCAAATTGGCGGTGGCGGTGGTTCCGCATCTTCTCCACCTCCTGAATACAGCTCAGGTTGGTTTTCTTCCTCATACTGGAGTTCATCTTCCTCTTGGTCGTCGCCGTAAAAGGCGATGCCGGTTTGGTCGGCCGCCCCGTAATCCATCATGTCAGCCTTACTTTCTTTTTGTGCCTCTGCCTGCAAACGAATAAGAAATTACATTCAACTACAGCTATAAGTTCACATTCAACTTTTGTACATTATTACAGGCTTTTTTTTTTTTTTTTTGAACCCTAGAGAAAAAAATACATGGAACAAAAACAGGCGAAGTATGAGGGTTCTTACTCGCTAGGTTTTAGAGGAGACGTCGAGTGACAAGCGGCGGAGATAGTTTAGCAATTGCCGAAACCCTACCTCTTGTGCGGCGGAGATGGAGGATCGTCGCCGCCGCCCGCCAGAGAGAAAGAGTGTGTGAGTACCGAAAACGAGCAAATCAATAGCTGCGATTATTCGAAGCTGGCGGAAAGATGCTTTTGGAAATTTATCGGTAAGCTTTAAAGTGGTAAAAACACAACAATAAATTCTCACGACCCTAGAAAGTATTTGAAGGAAAATAGAATTAAAATTAAAAAAATAATAATAAAATAAATTTCATTATTTGAATGGTAAAAATAAAATTATTAAAAATATAAATTTTATTGTTTAAAATTAATTAAAAATTATTAAAATGACAACTCAGCTGTCACGTGAACATGTAATCTGTTAAAATTTATGATAACTTACTATTCAGTGAAATTATATATTTTTAGAGTGTTCAGTGATTTAATTATATTTTTTTTTTCGTTCAGTGAACTAATTACATTTTCAGGTTCGTTGGCCAATTTGTACATACCTTTAACTCTTACGATGTCTTCTCTTATAAGCCTTTTAATTTTTTTATTTATTTATTTATTTTTTTTTTTGAGAGAACTCATTGATCTCTCTCTAAGTATCTTGGTAAACTAGATTCGCCAAGATATCTATAATCATGTTTGATTATAGTACATATTATGTAAGGATATTTCACACTCTTTACTAAGTTAATGTAGGCATTCATAGATCATAGTACAGTTGAAGAGAAACAATTCAAACAAATCATCCCCTTCCATAGCAGGCACTTAATTATTTCAGTTGATCCGAGCTTTGTTCATGCTCCAAGCACTCAAACTAGAGATCCATATGTTCTCACTTCCATTGTTGAAGGCATACAGATGTGCCTCGCCATCGATTGCCATGCTTGGATAAACCCTAGACGTTATGCAAACTTTCCCCCCTTCCCCAAAGCTCTCCACAATTGATTGATCAATCTGCACAATTCACAGGACTCTGTTTACCCAATGCACATTATCGGATAGTGACTGCTGGTTTTCATTGTTACAAATGAAAACTATATTAAAAATGGAGTTGATGAATATAACTTACCAAACATCTTAGAGACAGTTTTTGTTTAAGAGGGTCAATGTCCAGAAAGGCTCCATATGTGGTTTTGTCATAGACAAGTTTAGTTGAAGACCTGTGTTTTTAAATGCCAAAAACCAGTTGGATGAAAGAATTGAAACATGTGCTCTATCAGCAAACTCATGATACTAAATTGAAGCACGTGTTCAATCTCAACTAAAATTTTAAGCTGATAGTTGGATTGCACATTAATGGTTATATGCTCATAAGAAAGAATGCAGTTAAGAAAGGGAGAAAAGAGAGATACCTGGTTTGGTCACTGCACATGAGAACTGAGAATTTATTTCCATCTTTGAAGATTCTAAAGAAAACTGCTGTGAATTCTTGAATATCCTTTGATGCAAGAACTAGCAACCCGAAAGGTCCTAGTTTTCCACTAACTGAGGCACCCTTTTGGCTACACAGCTCTTGTGGATTAGTACTCCCACCGGGCTTCGGCTTCACCACCTCTGCATTCTCCACTACGGTTGAGACATCGAAGGTAATTTCGACGTCTGCCTGGAGATCGGGAGAGCGAAAAGATCAAGAAAGGAAAGAAATAATGAAGTGAAGAAACAGTAATTATTAGTACCTACCTGTGATGCTGTGACACCAGAAACCTCAACAACTGATCCTGGTTTTAGGAGTGTAGTAGTACTAGGTTGTTGTCCAACTCGGTTCGTTCTTAGCTTCTCGATTTCCTCCACGGGCCATTGCACTAATTGTTTCCCAGATTCATCAAGCCAAATCTTCCTGGGAATTGCCTGAAATGGTTCAACAGAAACAAGAACAGGGAAAGTATTGATTAATTAACTCCCTTCAACAGAAACAAGAAATTAAAGCTCATTAATTACCTGAACACCAGCCCATCCTCTCAAGAGATCAATTGTTGAATTACCTGTGGATTCATTGACCCAACCCCACAAAACCCTTCTGTTCTTAGCACTGTCAAAGAATGTTTTCGAGGCGTAATACTTCCCATAATCATACCTTAACCCCCAACCATTCTCCAGAAACACTGCAGTCTCTGGTGTAAACCTATCTCTATTGTGATCATACATCCCAATGGTGTAATAATCATGCTTATAGTCATCCAAGCTTACCTTGAGCACAAACTTAACCCCCGCCCCCGCCCCCGGGCCAAGAACACCATTTTCACCATGAATGGAAACTGGATAAAAGTCAGGGCACTCCCACATTCCAGTGTTTTTCAGTGAAAACAATGGATGCTTGGCCTTTTGCCAATGAACAAAGTCCTGGCTCCTATACAAAAGAGCCATCCCCCGAACGTGCTTTCTCTCGTTCCCAACGAGGATTCGCCAGTGCCCATCGGGTCCTAACCATGCAGTGGTTGGGTCCCTGAATGAGCTAGCATTGAGCTTCTCCGGGGCTGCACTCATCACTGGATTATAAGGAGATTTAACCCACTCTTTCAGGTAAGGATCAGACATGTTTCTGGGCATTGCCAGATTCTGATATTGCTTAACCTGGAAATCTACTCCAGTATAGAGAATTGCTGGTTTTCCCCCTGGCAGAATCGTGGCAGAACCCGACCAACAACCGTTGATGTCGGACGGCTGAGATGGAACCAGCGCCGGCGGGTGCGGGTCCCAGTTGACGAGGTCTGTTGATGTCGAGTGAGCCCATACTATGTTTCCCCATATTGCACTTTTAGGATTGTACTGGTAAAACAAATGGTAAATCCCCTTATAAATCATGGGTCCTGCATTAATATATAGTTCCAGAAAATGCTTTAATTTAGCTGAGAAACTGAGACTTGGCTGTTAACATTACTGGAACAAAACAACACTCAACTCACCATTAGGATCTTTGCATAGCCATTGTCCGATTCGCCAGCAGAACAAGAAAAAAAATTGCAGTTTAGTTCATTAAAGTAGATGCAAAGTTATAATAATAATAATAATAAGATAAAAGCAGGAGTCTTTCTTGGTTTGAACTGATCAGCTATGGGCAATCTAAGCTCGTTTACCTTATTATGATCCTTTGTTGACTAGGATCACAAGACCCCTGAAGTTGGGTTTCCAAAAAAAAAAAAAAGATGCAAAGAGTGTATAAAGTACCATTCATCCAGTTCTTGGGAGGTTGGAAATGGTATGCAGTTCTGTAAGAGTGATTTGCAGACTGATGAGAAGCCTGAAGTGGAAGAAAGCCATTGGCAAGAACTGATAACATGAAACAAAGAATCCAAATGTTAGAGGATGCTGCCATGTTTTTGTTCTGCCAAATTTGGAGAAATGGAACAGACAAAAGGTTTGTGTTCTATCCAAGGAGCTTCGAGCTTCTTTATGTGTTACAACAATGGTTCAGAAACAGAGAAGCATTGGGAGATGATTGGAGTGAGTTACAAGAGTTTGCAATTGCAGTCAACTTTGATTTGAAAACAACTATGTTGTCGAATATATAATTTACTAACAAACAAACAGCTTATTGTAAATTACTTATCATATGCTTATTTTATTTTTTTTGTTTTCTTGAATTTTTTGGCTGTCTAAAACATGCACCTAGTCAACTAGCCATACTCTTAATTAATAAAATATTTTATTGAATATTTTTTTTTTTTGCAATAACAGTCAAATTGATCACGCCTATTGGTTTGGAAACCACAAGTTTCTAAGTCGACTCTTAGTGAGAGTGACTTATTGGGCTTCTTAGTTTGAATCGATTAGCTATGGACAACCAATGTTAGTTTACCTCATTGTGGTTCTTTGTCCACCAGGATCATAAGGTTACCCGGTGTACCCATCCTCAGGGTAGTGGCTACATGTTTCTCTTGTCAAGAAAAAAAAAAAAAACTTTTTTACGAAACATAAATATATCAACAATAACAAAAAGATAACCCCACAAGGTTCTAAGTCTAGTTCCCTGCAGTCTATTGGCGCTCTTGATTTGAGTTGATCATTTATGGACAACATAGACTGGTTTACCTCATTGTGGTCCTTTGCTAGCTAGGGTCACATTGTTCAATCCTTATGCTATGGACCCGTGTCCAGCAAGCATGCTGGACACGGGTAACAGTGCCGTTAGGCACTGTTATCTTCTTTTTTTCTTTTTCTTTTTTTTTTTTTTTAAAATTTCAGACCGCTTCGTTATATGAGTATATGTTCATAATTTTATTACTATATGTTCATAATTGTAAGTTCATAATGTCAGAGCTCTATGTTCATAATTCCATAACTGTACATTCATACTTCCATAACTGTACATTCATAATTCAATAACTGTAACTTCATAATTTTAGAGCTCTATGTTCATAATTTTATCACTATATGTTCATATTGTAAGTTCATAATGTCAGAACTCCGTGTTCATAATTTCATAACTGTACATTCATAATTGCATAATTGTACATTTATAATTCCGTAACTGTACATTCATAATGCAATAACTGTAAAATCATAATTTTCAAAGCTTGATGTTCTCAATTTTAGAGCTCTATGTTCATAATTTTATCACTATATGTTCATAATTGTAAGTTCATAATGTCAGAGCTATGTGTTCATAATTTTATAACTTACATTCATAATTCCATAACTGTACATTCATAATTCCATAACTGTACATTCATAATCACATAATTGTACATTCATAATGGCACAAACGAATAACGCCGTTAACGGCGAGACAAAATTAATTTTTTTTTAACTGAAATGACGCGTTTTTTCTGAAAACGACGTCGTTTTGAACTCGTGTCCACAATACATTGTGTTCATGAGTCCACTGCATAATTTGCCCACATTGTTGGCTCCATCCAAAACCATTTCATAAAAATTGAACTTTAGAAATTGACGTTTTTGTTGTTATTAACTATTGTTTTTGTTTGTGTGCTTCTTTTTAAATAATCATAACAACTTAAAAGGTACAAATCATGCGGTTGAATATTCGAACTCATTGTATATTTGTATGCAATACCCTTGGAAGAGGTATGACCAAAACTCAAGTAGGATAGTACAAATTATCTATATATCTATGTATATAAAAGCATTCTCAATGGATTTTTGGGTGGATTTTTGTTAGGTTTTTTGAGTGTGGAGAAATGAGACTTGAGAGTGGAGAAAAATATTGAGCACGTCAAAATTGTTACCAATCGGCGACTACCTTGATTTTATTTTTTATTTTTTATTTTTTATTTTTTTGTAAATTTTTTTTTTTCTCTTCTCTTCCACGAGACAAGAAAAAAAGAGTGTGATTTCTGTTCTCGGAGTTTTGCTTCCTTATGCTTCTACAACTAATTTGTTTCCTCTCTCTTTTTCTATTTTTTTTGTTGTTGAGTTGATTGATGACTTGAAAGGTGTTAGTAGCTAGGGAGTATTATTGAATTTTATCAAAATTAATAGACTTTAAATTCTACAAAAGTTGCTTTCAAAGACATGTTTTATGTAGGGTGTTAGCGAATAGAGCTTTCGGCAAACTACTCGTGTTCGTGTTTGGTAAGCGTTTGTTTATGTTCGTTTGTTAAGGTAAACGAACCATTAACAAACAAAATTTAGAGCTCGATCGATTGATAAACGAACAGAGCTTGAACAGTTGTATGCTCATTTGCTAAGAGATCGTGAACAAGCTCGTTTGATAATGTTCGTGAACAAGCTCGTTTGTGTTTGTTTAATAGTGTTCGTGAACAAGCTCGTTTAGTGTTCGTTTAATAATGTTCACGAACATGTTCACAAACATATATATACATAGATTATATTGTGATCATTAACGTTGATTATTTCTTGAACGTAGATTATTTATTGTTCACGAACGAATTGTGATCATGAACATGTGCAGGTGTTTGGTTATTAAAGGTTCACGAACGTGTTCATGAATGTAAACCAACATGTTCGTGAACGTGCTTGTTAACGAACATGTTTGTGGACGTGTTTGTTAACGTTAACGAACACGTTTCGCGAATGTTAACAAACACGTTCCCGAACATGTTCGTTAACATAAACGAACACCTTCGTGAACGTGTTCGCGAACGTTAACAAACACTAATGAACGCTTAACAAACGAACACGGACAGGATTTTCAAAAACCTTAACAAACGAACACGAACACTCTAAAATTCTTAACAAACGAACACGAACAACCTCCGTTCGTTTATGTTCGGTTCGTTAACCGCCCTAGTTTTATGGAGTATAATGACTTGCTATTGTAATATTCTTATATATTGCTATTAAATTATACATTTATCAATACCTTAATAATTCTATACATAAATTTTTAATTTATTTTTTTTTTTTGTTTTACAAATAAAATTAATGTATAAAAAAATATCATTAAAAAATGTAATTAAAATTTTTGAATGATACACATAGTGATTTTTTTAAATTTAAAAAAATAACCTATAATTAAATTAAATCAAATTCCATTCCATGTTCCTTAAATTACTATTATATGTTATTAAGTCACTACTCTTTTTTTTTGTTTGTTTGTTTAAGGATAAGTCACTACTTTTTATTTGTTAACAGATTACACATGTTTGTATTGAAATTTGGGAAGTAGCGTCTGATATTGTTTTTGATGTGAAATACGAGTAAATTAAGGTTTTTTTTTTTTTTTTTTTTTTTTATGTATTATTATCATGAAGTAGTATTTTCACTCGTACGTTGCACGAAATAGGTTCGTTATAATATTTTAAGAATATTTGAATCGATATACAAATATAAATTATAACAACGAATATTATATAGTGTAGTTGATGAAATGGGATGTATTGATTGTGTTTTCTAATGTTATCTTTTGCTTGAATTCGAACAAATAATTGTCCAATTACCCGTGCAATGTGCGTGCGATGCTCATGGATAAAAAATTTTTATTATATATTTAGATAATAAAATTAAAGATGAAATTATAAACAATATAATTATAATGGTGAACCAACCTCCGGGCCTATGAAAGCTTTGTCAGAGCAACTCCATCATTGTATAATATGGGAATAATGTCATCAATCAAAGTCATGTGGAAGAGAGAGAAGTAAGAAAGAGAAAAATGGGAAGCTTCTGCAAATGTGGAGAGAATTCTAAAATGCGGGGCCCACCTTTTTTTTTTGCCCATGCGTGGCTATCACCATTGCACCCAGCGGGCGTGTGCACTGCACGCTCCTGCTGGGCGCGTCTGACAGTAATTAAAGTATTAATTAAAAAAAAATCAATTTTCCTTTTCTTTTTTTTTTTCCTTTTTTCTCTCCCCTCCCATCTTCTCTTTCATAATCACTCTTATATTCTCCACCTATTCTCTCCAACTGATAATGATGCTCTCAGAGTATTCAACAATGGGGGAAATAGTGTCATCATAATCAAGAAACATGTATCATCAGACATGCTTATAGCTAGCAGATGGATGACTCAACTATTCCATCCAAAAAAATAAAACTTTTTTTTTAAAAAAAAATAGCATAAGGTCTGCTTATTAAATTGCGAAGTGAGGAAGCTAGGGAGTATATATGAATTTCGAGATCAGACTCACGATCCAAGACTTATTAGCATTGCCAAATTCGAAGGATCTTAGGGTTCGCAAGAATCCCCCCCTTGAATTCGAACAATGCATTGATCAAGCAGGGGCGGGGAATGACAATAAAACTCCCTGCTTCGCCGGGCAGCGACTTTGGCACCACGTGCGGAAACAATGACGGTTCCGGCACCGCCACCCTTATGACGTTGACGGCGGATATCGGGTCGGAAACCATCACATTCTGATTAGTCATTTTCGGGACGGAATAATTTTATTATTTTATTTGCAAAAAAAAATGTTATCATGCCTTCTAATTTATAATGATTGACATATAAAAATTTTCTACAGTATTTTATAACATTTTCAATCAAATATAGTTACATGATACGGAGTATTTTTATAATTTTTCAATTTTAATATTGTTGTATTGGATTAAGAATATGAATTTTAATGTAGAATTGTAGTATGAATAGGAAAGTCCAACGAGAGATCAGAATCCTAATTAGTTATTAATGTCTATCTATATTGAAATTAGATTCTTCAATTATGTGCTGCATTGTATTTTAATAGGATTTGTTTAAGATATTTTAGGTTTAAATATTTAATCATCAATCCTGTTTAACCCATCAAATTAAAATAAGTCGAATTTCACATATTAACGTCTTAAATTATACCATTTGTAAAATTAGAAATTTATATAAAAATGACCAGGGATCGAGTCTCACCAGCAACAGTGTGGGAGCAACCTCTCAAAGTGAGGGGGGCTCCGCGCAGTAAGCAAATGTCTAGTCTCTGTGGTTCATGTTAAGTTGAGTTACCATGATTTGCATCCTCACAAATGTTCTGTCGGGCCGGAGTATGGGAGCCCTTAAGGTTGGGGTTCAACCTTTTGGAAGAATAAATTTATATAAAAAGTGTTTATAATTTGTATTGAAAATTATATTATTTCTTATATTGTTTTAATTATATTATTGCGCTTGATTTTTCAAGGATAAGCCTTTGAAACTAATAAGGTATTGGCAACGTAACAAATTTGTGTTGAAAATTGTGAAGTAGACAACTTCTGATAAGAACATTTAGTAAATTAAGGGTTGTTTTTTATGATTATAAGGAACAAACATGCAACAAGACACTAAGGTCTGCATAAACTAACAAGAAAATAATAACAATAATGCATACATCTTTTTCACTGCATCATAATTATTCTAATTAAAATCATTTCTTGTACTTAAATCATATTCTTCAATTATATTGCAAATAAGTCAAGCCCCATATGCTAACATCCAATAGTCTATATACCCCAACCATTATTTATTAATATGTATTAATAAGTCAAATTAAATACGGAGTATTATACAAGCACAAGTATAATGACTATGCACATTGTGCAAAATATGATGCCCTACAAAAATCTCAATCGTATATTAAATATTAAAACCTCCAATCTCTCAAGCAACAAATTACAAATCAAATCAATCTGGTCAGCATTTGTCCGTTAATTGGGCCAGCCTGGTGCGAACAGAGATTAGTCTGAGTATGGTACGGGCTTAAAGGTGTCTCCTGCAGTTAGGACCTGCCAGGACACCTCGTGGTCTGACCAAAAAAATTTACAAACAAAATTATGTAAACGTTTTGGGGCAAATGCAACCAAATTGGTTAGGTTGTTGACTTAGTAATCACAAAATTATAAATTCGACTTTCAACAAGAGCGGCCTATTAGGTTTCTTGATTTGAGTCGGTCTACTATTGACAAGACAACCTATGTTGGGTTATCACGTTTATCTATATTTGTAACTCTAAGTAGATGCAGAGAGTGATAGATAAAGTACCATTCATCCACTTCTTTTTAGAAATATTTTTTGGTAAAATTAATTATTTCTTATTAGCTATTGACACGTAAAATGACTTATAATAACTAAGTATATTTTGTTATTTATGTAACAATTATTAAAGTATTTTTATTTCCTTTAACAAATTTCACAAGAATTGAAGTTTAGAAATTGATGTTTAACCAATTTCACAAGAAATGAAGTTTAGAAATGGATGTTTTTGTTGTTGTCATTATTGTTATTAACTACTCCGTATTATTCTTGTTTGTGTTTTTGACAATGATGTAATAATTATAATTACTCAAAAAGTACAAATAATCTATATTTCTTTGTATAAATATAAAATCTCATTCCTTTTTTTTTTTTAATCCTTTTGAAAATAAATCATTTTTCATTAAAAATAATTATGCCTTGTGACATGACCATTTGTACCTTTCATTTTGTTAGACCATATTATCCATTTTATTATAACTTCATCAATTGCTATTGCAGATTTGTAGATAAATTTGGGGTAAGATTTGTAGATAAATACCATACATTTCTTTGATTTGTTGAAAAGTTTGCAATTGTTACTTAAAGATGTACTCTGGGTGAAGTCCGTCTTATGACTTAACCGATAATTGATCATACTGACTTAAACAAAAAAAAAAATTAATAAATAACGCACTTTCTCAAAAAATCAAATTTCAAACTTTGTAATTATTAATTCAATTGTTTAATTAATTTGGCTATAGTTATCCGATATAATGCATTTCTTTTCCTTCTTTGTACAAAAGCTTGGAGACTTGCCTTGACATCTTTCTAATTTTATTATTTTTTCCTCTATAGAGTTTCAATTCGCATCCATTTTCGAGCAGGCATCGACTCAAACAGTACTCTTCTTATCTAGATCAGACACAAGCCACATCCTGATTGGTTTTAGCTACATAACAAATATTTTATATGTATAATAAATATAAAGAATCCCGACACCTAAAATGGAGAGAGTATTTTTTTGACCTATCAAAAATGCTCATAGTATAGTAAGCAAATAATGAACCTGGCCGAAATATTCTAATATATTATTATTTACCATAGTTTGGTATGTAAACTTGTTGAAGATTTATATAGTAAATGTATGTTTGATAATTTCAAATAGAGTTAATATCCAAAATCGTTCTCGACTATAGTGGTTTTTCTCAATTTCGTCTTAAACGATTTTGGTGACTGGTAGGGAATATCCCGACCGACATAAGCTCCACCACGACCGACTTGCCTTTGTCTTTCTCTTATGATCTTTTCAGGTGGCAGGTCGGGCTTTTTCCATGAAGACCCCGGTCGGGAATGGCCGGGAGTTGCCCGAGCGCTGATGTCGACCACCGAGCGGTAGCCCTTCGACGAAAGAGCTGGCACAAGGACGCGAGAGGACACGTGGCGGCTCTTCATGGCGACAGACAGGGCACCCGGGAAGATGACACGTGGTGGCTACGTGGAAGACATGCCGAGCGGCTGGAATCTTGTCCCCGGCATAGCGGCTATAAATGCCCACAGTAGCTACAGTGGGGAGGACTTTTGGACGATCGATAGGTTGTTGTTAGAGAATTCCGACCGCAGTCAGTCGGTACTCAGAGCAGCCAAGTAGATTGTACTTAGGGCCTTTACCGGGATCAATAAAGATTTTACTTGCTTTAATTGGTCTCGTGTTATTTTATATTGCTTACGTAGAATTAGCAGTATCATTTTGGCGCCGTCCGTGGGGACCCGTGCAAGAAACCGACGTCTTGACGAGCACCCGATCACCATATCAACATGTATCCGTGGGCACACAACAACTTTGCCGACGACCAGGCGGACGCGGCGAGCTCCTCCGACCACTATGCTACCCAACAGCAGGGTCAGACGATGGACCTCAACCTCAACCTTTCACCGCCGCATCCGTCAAATGCATACCCGGCCGCCCAGCAGCCGGTGAATTACATACAACCGGGATACCCACCACCCGGTCTGCCATACCAGCAGCAGCCGATGATGTATCCCGCCCAGTATCCGTACCCGGTCCCACCTCCACCGTACGGGTATTGGCCAGGCCAACCGATGTGCTACACTTCCCCGGTTGGTTATCCACCATATACGCCTGCATATACAGCTCCAGCCGCCGCCCCTCCAGTACAACCGACCGCACAAGTAGAGCCGCAGCGTCAGTCCACTTCCCGGGCTCGACGCTCGGCTCATTCGCGGTTGGGGTCGGGGGGTGCTGATGCGATGGAGGCACTAGCTCAGGCCGTTCGAGCGGAGGACCCTGAAGAGGTTGCCCGAGCGGTAGCTTTCGATCGTCTCCGACCAGAGATGCGCCAGCGTCTGGGACCCCAAGACCCGAGTCGCGGGCAAGAGGACGTACAAATGCAGGAAGCTAGCCACGAGGCTTCATCCGGGTATAACGGGTCGAGATCTCATCGACGTCGACGTGCTCGGGATACAGCCCAAGCCGCTCAAGCCGCCGAGCTCAACGAAACCCGAGGATTGCTCTACAACCTCCAGGCGGAAGTTGCGCAGCTCAGGAGTGCGTATCCTACAGCACCCCCGGCCGACCGATCGACCCTACACCAGACGCCTTTCACAGCAGCGGTAATGGCTCAGCCTTACCCGCTCGACTTAAAGGTCTCGGGAGAGAAGAGTTACGACGGTCGGACAGACCCTGAGGCTCACGTGAATGATTTCTTCAGCAATATGATGCTGAAGGGCGTTTCAGACGCCGTGATGTGCAGGGCCTTCTACTCAACGCTTACCGGTCGGGCGGCAGAATGGTTCCGAACCCTGCAACCGGGGTCAATCGACAAATTTGAGACCCTGGCGATCAAGTTTGTACGGAAGTTCATTACTTCCAAAGTGGTGAGGAAGTCCTATATGTACCTCGAAAAGGCCAAGCAGCTCGAAGGGGAAAGCTTGACCGACTTCCTCATCAAGTGGAAGGCAGCAGTCGGGGAGGTCGAGCCCATGGATGATGCGACTGCCACTCACATGCTTCACATCTCCCTCCGGGCGGGGTATCTGTACCAGGATTTTATCC
This sequence comes from Ipomoea nil, assembly GCF_001879475.1. Taxonomy (NCBI): domain Eukaryota; kingdom Viridiplantae; phylum Streptophyta; class Magnoliopsida; order Solanales; family Convolvulaceae; genus Ipomoea; species Ipomoea nil. Next base: position 4,216,834 of record NW_017618004.1, on the reverse strand, counting down.
TCCACCCCCCGACCACATATGAGGAGGCCCTCCGAAGGGTCACTGATTACGCCAACGCAGGTGAGGCGAATGCCGTCAAGCGCTTGCAGGAGGTCGGCTCTTCGTCTCGTAAACCGGCCGGCCGGGCGGAACATCGGTCGGGAGATGACCATCCCCGATCCCGCACCAGGCCTGGCGAGTTTACGGCCTTGAACCGATCCGCAGCGGAGGCCATGCAATATGCCCAGTCCTGCAATCTCATCAAACTTCCCCATCCCGATCGAGACGGCCCTGACAAGAGTAAGCACTGTGCTTACCATCGATGCGCCGGGTATGACACCGAGGAGTGTACCCACTTGCGCCAATTATTGGAAGATTTGCTCAATTTAGGAAAATTGGACAAGTGTGTGGGAAAGAGGGAAGACAGCAAGAGAAATACCGATCGGAGGGATCACAGACGATCTCATCACCGCTCTGATCGGTCGGGCCAGGACCGAAGAGACGATCGAAGGGACGATCGTCATGATGACCGACGGGACCCTGACCCTCCGTCCGGTAGCCGCCCATCCGGAAAACCAACCATCCATGTCATTTTTGGTGGGCTGGAAGATGCTTCCCGACCGCGGACAAATTGCCCGGTCGCAGTAGTGGATTCCCGGGAGACCGGGAAGAGGCAGAAGATGGAGCCCATAACCTTCACCCTCGAGGACCAACCCACCAGCAGTGATCACGGCATGGAGGCGCTCGTGGTCACGATTGATGTCAAGGGGACGGATGTCCAAAGGGTTATGGTTGACACGGGCAGTAGCGTGAACGTCCTATACTTGGACGTGTTTGAGAAGCTTGGCCTTGACAGGAAGGAGCTGACTCCGATCGGTGTACCACTGTCAGGATTTACCGGGGCTCTTATCTACCCCGAGGGAAAAATAACGCTCCCGGTCGAGATCGGCACGCCTCCAAAGTCGATCCAAACGGAGCTGGAATTTGTTGTGGTCAACCTCCATTGCGTCCACAACATTATCTTGGGCCGACCCGCCATTATGAAGATCGGTGGGATAATTTCTATGCCTCACTTATGCATGAAATTCCCCACCCCCAACGGGGTCGGCGTGGTCCGTGGCGATGTCCAATCCGCCCGGAAGTGTTACACCCGAGCGGTCAATAGACGTGACTCCGGTCCGTCTTCCCGGGTGAACACCATAGCCAAGGAGGAGGCTAAGGAACGGAAGGAGCAGCCTGAGCCTTCCGAAGAAATCGAAGAAGTTCCCCTGTCCGAGGACCGCCCGGACCGGAAGATTAAGATTGGCCGAGCCCTCACTCCCGAGCTCCGAACGGCTGTTCTGGCCGTGCTCCGGGAGTACGCCGATATTTTTGCATGGGGGCCTGAAGACATGCCCGGGATCGATCGGTCGGTCATTTGTCACAAATTGGCCGTCGATCCCGCAGCTAAGCCGGTCGTGCAAAAGACACGACACCTCTCCTCCGATCGCCGCGAGTTTGTAAGAGAAGAAGTCAAAAAGATGGCGGCGATCGAGCACATCCGTCCGGTGGTCTATCCTGAGTGGGTGGCAAATATTGTTCTTGTTCCTAAGCCCCCAGCATGGAGGATGTGCATCGACTTTACGGACCTCAACAAAGCCTGTCCGCTCGACCCGTATCCTCTACCAAGCATTCATCAGATGGTCGACGAGACGGCTGGGGCCGAGTTGATGAGCTTCATGGATGCCTTTAAGGGATACCATCAGATCATGATGCACCATGAAGACGAGAGCAAGACAGCCTTCGTGACCCCGGATGGGCTGTATTGTTACCGAGTGATGCCGTTCGGTCTGCGGAACGCCGGAGCCACCTACCAGAGGATGGTCAACATGCTCTTTGCTGATCTGCTGGGCCGAACGATGGAAGCTTACATCGACGATATGTTGGTCAAGAGTCGGGACCGATCTGACCACACTCGGGACCTTCGGGAATGCTTCCAGATCATGAGGAAGTACCAGTTGCGGCTGAACCCAACCAAGTGTACATTCGCGGTTCAGACCGGCAAGTTCCTCGGCTATATGATGACTAAGAGAGGAATCGAATCTAACCCGGCCAAAGTAAAAGCGATTCTGGACATGCAGCCACCTTCCACCGTCCGGGAAGTCCAGCAATTGACCGGTCGGTTGGCGGCCCTCAGCCGGTTCCTCTCCAAGCTAGCCGAGCGCGCTTTACCTTTCTTCAAGGTATTGCGAAAAGTTAATGGATTCGTCTGGGACGAGGAATGCCGAGCGGCCTTTGACGAGCTGAAGGAGTATCTCATGTCACCGATCGTGCTCTCAAAGCCCGAGCTCGGAGAGGAGCTAGACGTGTACCTCGCCGTGTCCGATCGTGCAGTAAGCGCAGTGTTGTGCCGAACCGATCCGGAAGGGGTCCAGCGACCGGTGTACTATGTAAGCCACGCGCTACATGGTCCCGAGCTCCGGTACTCCCGGTTAGAGAAGGTCGTCTATGCCTTATACATTGCTGCCAAGAAGTTGGCCCCCTACTTCCAAGGTCGAGCAATTCGCGTGTTGACCGATCAGCCGATCGGGCCAGTCCTCCGAACTGCTTCATCATCAGGTCGCCTAGTCAAATGGGCGTTAATGTTGACCCAGTACGCGATCGAATACCGACCAAGACCGGCTATTAAAGGTCAAGCTCTTGCGGATTTCTTGGTTGAGTGCACCGCCCGGGATACCCAGCCTCCTGAGGTTGCGGATCCCGAGGCTGAGTGGTGGTCGCTGGCTACAGATGGGTCGAGTAGCAAAAAAGGGGCAGGAGGAGGAGTGGTGGTCACGAGCCCGGAAGGATTCAAAGTCTATTTCGCTCTTATGTATCAGTTCCACCCGACCAACAATGAGGCCGAATACGAAGCCTTCGTTAACGGCTTGCAGTGCGCTCGGGACTTGGGGGCTGAATACATTCGAGCTCAGACAGATTCCGCGCTCGTGGTCGGGCAAGTCCTCGGGGACTATGAAGTCAATGGTGAGCGTTTGCAGTTGTATCGAGACCTTGCCATGGAAAAGCTCGCTCAGTTCCGGGGGTACACCGTCCGACACATACCCCGGTTGGATAACGCCGATGCGGATATCTTGTCTAAACTGGCCCAAGACGCCCCGGAGCACATTTCGAAGATAGCTCGGATCTTAGTGATCCCAAGACACAGTATTCACCGTCTACCGGTCAATCCCATCCAACCGGTAGATGACAATTGGATCACCGATCTGAAGGAGTATCTCGAGCACGATCGCCTCCCCGACGATCCGCAGCGTGCTCGAAAGGCCAAGCTAAGAGCCCCAAGGTTCCAAGTCTTGGACGGTCGTCTGTATAGGCGATCGTATGGAGGCCCCCTCATGCGTTGCTTGACCGCATTTGAGGCTGAGTTGGTCATGAAGGAGTTACACTCGGGAATTTGCTCTTCCCATCAAGGAGGTCGATCCCTGGCCCGTCGTATCATGTTGATCGGGTACTATTGGCCGTCCCTCCAGCTAGACTGTGAAAAGTTAGCTCGGGAATGTGAGACGTGCCAACTGTACGCCCGGATGCCTGGACGACCGGCAACGTTCTACCAGCCAGTCACGACCGCAATTCCTTTCGCAAGGTGGGGGGTAGACATCTTGGGCCCCTTTCCTCAGCTCCCCGGTCGGAGAAAGTTCGTGATCGTCGCCATAGATTACTTCTCCAAGTGGATAGAAGCCGAGCCTTTAGCCACGATCACATCTCAGCAATGTGCTCGTTTCCTTTGGCGCAATGTCATTTCTCATTTTGGCGTGCCCGTGCATCTCATTAGTGACAACGGTCGCCAGTTTGTGAGCCAATACTTCCAGAATTTCTTGGCCACGATCGGGACGACTCACGTCCGGTCGTCGGTCGCTTACCCGCAGGGAAATGGACAAGTGGAGAATGTTAACCGGACGATATTGGAAGGTCTGAAAAAGAAGTTACACTCGGCCGGTCGTAGTTGGGCCGATGAGTTGCCATATGTTTTGTGGACTTATCGGACGACCCCGAGGGAAGCTACTTTGGAGACCCCGTTCGCCCTGGTTTACGGAGCCGAGGCCCGACTTCCGATTGAGGCCTGGATTCCGACCGATCGAGAGAGAACCTATAATGCGGAAGAGAACGAGCACGCGATGGCCGTGGACCTCGATGGGATCGAAGAAAAAAGGGAGCTAGCCGCTCGACGCATAGCCGAGTATCAGAAGCGCGTCAAGAGTTCTAAAGATGTTCGGGTCAACCCTCGTTACTTTCAAGTCGGGGACTACGTTCTACGACGAAGGGAGGCCAGCCAACCTCTAGAGGGCGGAAAGCTAGCTCAGAACTGGGAAGGGCCGTACATCATCAACGCTGTCATACGGCCGGGTACATACCGACTAGAGACAACGACTGGTCGGCTAATCGAGGGGACTTGGAATTCCGAGCACCTCGTCCTTTTTAGGCATTAGCCTATTTTTTGTATTTTTAGACGAAGTGGGGGCTTGACCTGCGAGTTAGTCCCGGTCGTCATTTCAATGTAAATTAATTCAACCGCCTGCGAGCGGGAAAGTTTAATGTATGTACGATCGATGATTGCCCGACCGTTTGTATGCGGCGGCCCGATCGGTTATTTTCTTTCACCTTCGTTACATGCAGATCAGCTCAACATTCATCAACCGGGCGAAATCTATCGACCGGTCAAAACGCGCTCCATATTGGCGGACACCTAAGTCACGCCGCTGATCGGGGAAGCCAGGAGCTCTCAGCATTATCCCCCGATCTGTCCAACTTCTGTCCACTATTGCACCCACTCGTGCCTCGAGCGCACAATAGTGTGGGGGCTGGGATAAGGAAGTATTCGCAGGCCCGTCGCTCGGTTACATCCCGACCGTAGAGGCTTATTTTCAGTTGTTTTCAAAAATTTTTCAACAAAGGACCGGAGATCGGGTAAACCCGATCGGTTGGTCAGATTTGACGTCGAAATATCGAACGCACGACCAGGCCATAAGGTCGTAAGGTCGGGCGTTAAGCGGATCGAATATTGCGAGACCGGGTCTAAAGGCCAGGGGGTCGAGTGATTGAGATCAGTGTGTGCAAGGTCGGGCCACAAGGCCGCGGGGTCGAGCATTAAGGATCAGCACTTACGCGATTAAAGATAAAAGTGCGAAAAGAAAGAACGAGCGACGCAAGATAGAACAAAAAAATAAATTTTATTAATCGACAAGAGGTGCCCGGTACAATTCGGGACCGGGCTCCCGATCGGTGTTTCTTACAAAAAAGAGGAGGCAGCCTAGCCTATTTCTTTGCCTCCCGGGCTCCAGCAGCCGCTTCCTTCCCGCTTGAAGGGGCCGCCGACGACGCTCCTGGCTCGGCCGCCTTGGCTTTTGGGGCGAACGGAGAAGGACCGGGATCGGCTAGGTCTGGGGGTAAGGCCGAGAGGACCAGCTGAAGGTCTTCCCCGTCCAGGGCCTGCTCCAACCGAGAGCGGACTCGTTCAAGCATCTTCCGCTTCCCGGCCGTAAAGCCCCAGCGACCGAACGAGACGATCAGCTCTTCGCCGATCTCTGTTCCCCGGGCCGCTGTGAGGAAGGCCGAGCCCAAGTCCTTGTCTTTGAAGGCTGCCCGCGCCAGCTCGCTCGGATTCTCGAGCTGAGCCTTCAGCTCCTTGGCCTCTCCGATCGCCCGGCTAGTGACCTTCTCGGCAAGAACCCGCTCCTCGTCGCCCTTCTTCAGGGCCTTCTGGGTCTTCTCCAGCTCGGCTTGGAGGTCCTTGATCTCCTTCAAGCGACGGGCGGCCGTCTTCTTGTGGTGATCAGCTTCCTCGGCCAGCATGGCTCGACCTTGTAGGAGCTGGGCGGCCCGGGAAATCTGCAAAACAGGAGACGTTCGGTTAGCCCGATCGAATACACTTGGGCAAAGAAAGATTATAAGTTGGGAAACTCACCTCGGCCAGATCGTGGCCGATCCGTTCAGCCACCTGGGTCGGGGTCATCTTCCCCAGATCCGCTCGGGCAGGCGCGGCGTTGCCGATCCGTGCCAGCACGGACGTAGACTCCCTCTCCCGCCCGACCGAAGGGCTCGGGCTGTGCTGCTCACGGCGCCGCTTCAGGCTGCCCACCTCGGTCGCGCCATGGTCGGCGACCTTCTCCTTGCCCCGGGCGACCTCCACCCGGGTGACCAAGACGTCGGGCTGCTCGACTATGAAGCCCTCGCCCGTCGACACGGTCGAGGCACTCAGGGGTCGGGCAGTGGGAATCTCCTTTTCCCCGGCTGCTTTGGTCTTGGCCTTCTTCTTCCCGCCGAGGGAGATCTTCGTGGGCGGGGGAAGGGCGGTGTCTTCATCGCCGAACTCTGCCATGGCTGCAATAAAAAAGCAAAGTTAGTTTGATCAAGAAATGAAGCTAGGTCGGGAGGAACGGCTCGGGTTGAACCTTTCTTCTTTCGTTTCGACGGCTTCGCGATCGTTACGCCCATCGGCACGGGCAGATACTTCTCCGGCAGCTCGTATGTGGGGGGCGGGAGTTGAGCCGCCTCGAGACTTTCAGCCGTCCGGAAGATGGTGTATTCGTGCACCTCGCTCGAAATCCGGCTGACCGTGTCCCTCAGCATTTGCGTTTCGACCGGTACCACTTGCTTTCTGAAGTGGCTGCTCCAAGTGCGGTCGACCGGGAGGATCCAGGGGTCGTATTTGATGGAGAAAATTCTGTTCTTCCACCCCTTGTTGTTCCCGGGCAGGCCTTTGATGGAGCACATATCTGCTCGGGACTGCAGCATCAGGAACCCACCCCCGTAGCGGCCCGGGAGAACCTTGATCTGGTAGATGAAGTTGAACAACTCCATCGTGCACTCGGCCTCGTGCCGAGTGCATATCTGCGGGAAGCAGGCGAGGATCCGGTGTGCGTTCGGGCAGATCTGGGCCGGGACGACCCGGTAATAGGCCAAGAAGGCGTTCAGGAGGGGGGTGAAGGGAATGGCGATCGGGGCCATCAGGGAGTCGTAATGCATCCCGATCCACTTGCCCCGATGCCTGTCAATCACGTTTCCCAGCTGCCGGCTCGTGTCGAATTCTACCCGACCCCGGAGTATTTCAGCGATCCGAGCCGCCTCGCCTTTGGTCAGCAGGCTCATTTCTTGCTCGACACTCTCGCTGTTCAAGAATTCGAGCTCGACGGCTGGCGTGGCCGGCCGGGCCGGGCCTTCTTCGGTCTGCTCGGGGGTATTTTCTCGATCACCCCCTCGAGGAGCGGCTTCCGGGTGGTCCCCAACCACCCGGGTAGGCGTTTCCCTAACGCCCTCGGTCGGAGAACCCCGCCCGCTTGACGTGGTTCTCTCTTCCTCTTCTTCGCTAGGGCTCCCCGATCCGCTGGAGCTAGAGCTCGACGTCCCAGAGGAGCTTGACGCGCCGTTATGCTCGACGGCTCGATCGGGGGCTGGCGTTGCTCGGGGGCTGGCTTCGGGAGTGTAGGACATAATGTCCACTTCCTCGTCGCTGGTACGCTCGACCTCCTCATCGTAGTCCGCGATCGAGGCGTTTTGACTATCCGAGTCCGACATATTTCTACCTAAAGGTCGGTCGGGAGTCAATACAAGGTTCGGGGAGTTAGCTCGAAGTTAGTGTTATCCTACTTCTACGCTAAGTAAAGAGTAAACAAAGAGTAAAGAACTAAGAGCTTACCGAGTGAAGGAACTTTGCGAGAGAAAGCTTGAAATTTGTTGCTCGATCGCCTTGCTGAGATGCTCTGCTCGGGACTCTTAGAGGATACCGACTGAAGCAAAAGAGTGAGGAAAGTTCAAATGAGGGCCTCAAGGGCCTATTTATAGGAGGGCATTTAGGCGGGAAATGGGCCAACTTGCCTGACACGACCTGCACTGAATCCGAGGCGACGGATGGGATCGCCGAGGCCGGCAGAGGCCGACACGTGGCGTAGGAGGGAATGACAGCTGGCCGGTCGGTCTAATGCCTGACGGTTGGGCTTCTTCATCCCGTCCCGTTTTTTCCCGACTGATCAAAAAGGCCCGGGCTGGGGGGCTTTTGGTAGGGAATATCCCGACCGACATAAGCTCCACCACGACCGACTTGCCTTTGTCTTTCTCTTATGATCTTTTCAGGTGGCAGGTCGGGCTTTTTCCATGAAGACCCCGGTCGGGAATGGCCGGGAGTTGCCCGAGCGCTGATGTCGACCACCGAGCGGTAGCCCTTCGACGAAAGAGCTGGCACAAGGACGCGAGAGGACACGTGGCGGCTCTTCATGGCGACAGACAGGGCACCCGGGAAGATGACACGTGGTGGCTACGTGGAAGACATGCCGAGCGGCTGGAATCTTGTCCCCGGCATAGCGGCTATAAATGCCCACAGTAGCTACAGTGGGGAGGACTTTTGGACGATCGATAGGTTGTTGTTAGAGAATTCCGACCGCAGTCAGTCGGTACTCAGAGCAGCCAAGTAGATTGTACTTAGGGCCTTTACCGGGATCAATAAAGATTTTACTTGCTTTAATTGGTCTCGTGTTATTTTATATTGCTTACGTAGAATTAGCAGTATCAGTGACCTAATATCGTCCCAGACTTTTATGTTTCGCTCAATTTAGTCCCAGACTTTTGTGTTTTTGCTCAATTTAGTCCCTCATTTGTTATTCTGTCCATTTGGTGTTAAATAAATAGACAATTCAGTAATTTTAATATTGGCATCTCTTTACTCATAGACATGTAAAGTGCGAAATCCCATTTTTTTTTACGAATTACTCCCAGAATTACTCCTAAAACTGCGAATATAAAATTTGATTTGCAGGTCCGGGAGTAATTCTGAGTGTAATTCATACAAGAAAGAGGAATTTTGCACTTCACAAGTTGAAAGTAAAGAGAGATCAATATTGACATTATTGAATTGTCCCTTTATTTAACACCAATTTGACGGAATAACAAATGGAGAACTAAATTGAGCGAAACACAAAAGTCTGGGACGATAGTAGGTCACCAAAGTCGTTTAGGACGAAATTGAGAAAAATCACTATAGTCGGGGACGATTTTGAGTATTAACTCATTTCAAATATGGCAGATGGGTGGAATCATTGCGAGTTATCAAGCCGAACAAAAGGTAGCGAGACCAATCGAGAAGGAAGTGGGGCAATCTAGGAGCAATATGCGAGAAAGAGCGAGACGGATAACAGGGTGATTGGAACGAGCGAGTAAGTGGAATCACGAGTTAGCCAGGGAGGACGAGTTGTGCAGGCATCACGGAGGGCGGCGAACGAGTAGAACAGGCGGGTGAATGAAGCTGAGCGAGAGAAGGAGCCAATTGGAGGATCCGGGTAGAGGAGCCAGCAGGGGGCCGAATAGGCGAGCCATCCTGTTTACAAGACGAGTGAATAAACTAGTCGAGATGAGCCGAAAGAGCCAGTCAGTCGGACAAACAGGGCGAATGAAGGAGGCGTCCTGGGAAGCAACGGGTGAGTGACTCAGGCGGGCGGTCTAGGCCGGACGAGAGAAGGAGTCGAGAAGAATGATTTGAGCAGATGAAAGAGCCGAGCGAGTAAGTTAGTCTAGTGGCTGGGACGTTTTGGTGAAGGAGTCAACTAAGTCGGAATCGAGTGAGGGGTAGGCTCAAAAACCGAGTGCTTGAAAGAATCGGTGAAAGTGGATCAGAAGAGGAAGAGCCTAGACAATTTGTTGAGTTGGGTCATTTAATGTGTAATTAATGTGGTTTAATGACTAATAATGAGGACTGATGTGGAGGAGAGCAGCGAGCCGACCGTGCATAGTGGATAATTAAAGCCTTTATTACTCATAATTATACCATTTAATGTATTAATTAGGGAGCTGAGTCCAATGGTCACTCGAACCAGTATAAAAGGCCCTTGTATGGCACTGTAGAAGGGGTTGGGCATTTTGACAATATACACGAGCGATTTTACGGATACATTGTGAGTGTTCTTGTTATTTTCCGGCGATTCACTACCTTTTCTAGTTGTGTTGGACCACCGGTAGATTGCCTAAAGTTTGAAAACCAACATATGTTATTAAACTTAAATAATATTTGAGGTGTTGTAAAAAATAAATATTATTTTAAGTTTAGAGGAATTTTTTTTAAAGGGTGAATTGATCTAGTAATAGTTAAGTAGTTTATTGATTAGATTTCGTTCTTTAATTTTCATAAATCATTTTGAATTGTCTAATTATTTTATTAAGTTATGAGTTGTTTATATAGGATCCAGCCTTACTTTTTCAGGTTGTGCAATTACATCATGAGTTTTATTACATGTACCCCTAATCTTATTTTCTGATATAACGGATTTTGATAAATTATATTTTTTTTATGTGTACCCCAATACAAGTGTTTACATCAAAATTTTACGTATAAAAATACAATTAAAGTACAAAATGGGAATACACATAACATTTTCTTTACACCATTCGCGTACGGAGTAATAATTTAGTTTGTGGCTTTGTGCGTTAGCTTTTTAACTAAACAGGCCCGCCCAAACTAGGTTTTAACCGCAGTTTGACAGTAGCAGAACCCAAAAAATAGAAAATGGTGGTTTTTCTAGGATTAGTTCGTCCCGCTCCCAATTCTCTCTTGCAAATCACCCGCTCTTCCCGTCGATTTTCCATTTCCGGGAACTCACGACGAGGTTCAATCTTGATTTCCAGAAATGGCTATTCTCCATTCAGGCATATTCTCAGAGCTTCTCTTAATTCCAGTAAGTGAACCATTCTTTCGTTTTCAACAACTATATATGCATATATAGTGTCATTTCTTCTTCCTGGCTGGAAATTAAGTACGGAATATTTGGTTTCTGAAGCTCGCTGAATGTTGATTGCTACATAGATTCAATATTTTTTGCCTAATCAGCATAAACTGAATCGTTCAGCTAAGGCACTGCAAATTTGCGATTCTTATCATCTATGTATGTACTTGTGATTATTATACTAAGCCGGCAGAATTCACTTTCTAATGTATGAGGTTTCGCCAATGTTGTAGAAGGCTCCAGGCACTAGTCGGGCGCGGGGTGCCTAGAGTGCCTAGACGGCCGAGTAATCTGAGTATATCGTTCCCACTTTTCCCACTTAAAACTGGGAGTTGTTAGACTGTTATAATTCCCAAACTAGTTAACTGCATATGTTAGATGGTTAATTGAGTATATTACTGGAGGAATATAGGAGATGAGTAGTTGAGTAGGCAAAAAAAACCACTCGGCTCAGTTGGGCACCGACTTGGTCGAGTTAGGTGCCCAACTCGGCGCCTAGTCGGCTGACCTACTAAAAGCCGCCTAGGGTTGAAATTGCCTCAGCCTAGGCCGATTTTTACATCACTGGGTTGCGCCAGAATAGAGTGCACAATGCAAATTTGATGTCGAATTTGTAGTATTTCCCTATCTTATTGGAATAGTGCAACACTTTTTTCCTATCTTATTTAAGTGTTTAGTTTGTTTGCTTAAGCTACTGATGCAATAGATGAATATATGAAATGAAATAAGCCTCTAAGCTTATGGAGTTCTGGTGAGTTGGGGTATAATATTTTGCCTTTCCCTTTTTCCATGAAATGTATGCTTACTTTTAAGTTTTAACACAATGTAGGTTCTGTGAGTTCTTCAACTCTAGTAGAGAGATCAGAGGGTCAATCTGAAATAATATTCTTAGGGACAGGAACTAGTGAAGGGATCCCACGAGTTAGCTGCCTCACTAATCCCGTGAAGACATGCCCTGTAAGGATGCAAAACCTACATTCTCCTGCAAATATGTGGTATCTAGAGCTCATCAATTGATATTTAAGTATTCAGTATGCAAATTGAGTAGTTGATTAATCAATATAAAATTCCCAAATGTCAATTTACAGGTGTGCTCAAAAGCCATAGAACCTGGTAACAAAAATAGGAGACTTAACACAAGCATCCTCATTCGACACTTTGGGCCATCTGGATATTCAAACATTCTTATAGATGCCGGCAAGTATGTAGGAAGCTCTTCTTTCTAAAGATAAATAACTCAGGAAGGAATGCTATGTAATTGTTGTATTTGATATTTAATTCTAAGTGATGTAATTTGCAAATCTAGACTTGTTCCCTTGATCCTTGCAAATTACTATACCCTAATGTAAATGAGAAATGGGGAAAAAGATGTTTATGGAAACACACATTTGTTCAAGTATAAGTGTTTTCTAATCTTTAGGTTCGCTTGAATCTTCAATTAAAGAAGGTATTTTTTTCTAATGCAGGTTCTTCTACCATAGTGCCCTGAGATGGTTTCCTGCTTATGGGTAAGCTTCTAATCACTTATCTCATTAGTTCAGCTGTACTTGGTTAGTTATCATATCTCTATAGAAAGGTTGATTAAATTGTCCGTCATTATGACCAAATTGTCTTGTACTGAAAGCACAGAACCGACCTCCTTGCACAAATGAATGTGGTTGGATCCATTAGCCCTTCATAGACTCCCTCCAAATAGGTTTTCCTGCCATGTGGTGTGCGAAACCCATTTGTATTCCTTTTTTTTTTTTTTTCGAAATTTTTCTTTTTAATGTTATTTTTGCTAAATTCTTTTTAATGTTTTTACTTTCACTATGAAGGGCTTTGAACTTTGCACCTTTTTAATTTGTTTGATATCACCTTTTGATTATAATTTCTCATGCCTCTGTCAGGATAAGAACACTTGATGCAGTTGTAATAACTCATTCTCATGCTGATGCAATTGGAGGTCTCTGACTTTTTCAAATTTCAATGTCCTCATATATGAATAATATGATTAGAGAATCACTCTGATGCTCCTGTCTCCCCTTGTCTTTACTTAAAGTCATTTTGTCTGTGAATACATGCTTTCTGGCACTTAAGTTTGCCTCTTGTGCAGGTCTGGATGATCTTCGTGATTGGACTAACAATGTCCAGCCCTGTGTACCTATTTATGTAGCACAGCGTGACTTTGAGGTGCCAATTCTATTTGAAAAACATATATTATGCTATTCAACTCCTTTCTCATTGTTAAACTGCAAAAACACTGGTAACTAATTACAAATTGCATATCGAATGTCCACGATTTTTGTGCTATTCATGTTATTGCATGATTTGTTTGTTCTGACTAGTATCATATTAATTAGGTTCTAGTTTTTCAATCTTACTTAAGCTATAATGGTGTTATAAACAGTAATTAAGCCATTATTGCAGTTGCCAATTTACTGCCTTGGTTGCTTGAAAGAACATGTTAGAGAATTATGTCACTTAGTCTCTGATCTGGAAGTTTAAGTTACTTATCTGTCAAAGTTTACTTAAAGATTTCATTTCAACTTTAATAGTAGTGCTCTCACCACACAACGGTACAACACACCCACATACTGCCGTCTTTCTTCTAATCTTTAGTTACACACTACTACCCTAGAGAACTTTTAGATTTACATGCTTGGATTGTGTTAATGCCAGGTGATGAAGAAAACTCACTATTATTTAGTGGATACTAGTGGTGTCACACCTGGTGCTGCTGTTTCAGACCTGCAATTTAACATTATAAAGGAGGACCCATTCATTGTACATGATCTCAAGGTAAGTTTTTTTTTTTTTTTTTTTTTTTTTTTTGGGTCAGACCACAAGGTGTCATGAGCAGGTCCTAACTGTAGGAGGCACCTTTAAGCCCGTACCATACTCAGACTAATCCCCGTTCGCACCGGGCTGGCCCAATTAAGGGGCAAAGTGCTAAGTTTTTTGTTCTTCTGTTACTATGAGTCATTTGCTTTTCTTAAATTCATAGAATTCATCACTTAAATTTTGAATTTTGATGCCAAAGGAATCTGTGTTCTGTTGTCTGGATTTTTTGGATATTGCGTCGTTCTCTTCCAATTGGGCTACTACTTGTTTTCAAGGGATTCTTTAAGCTTATTAAAACAAAATGGCTGCAAATCTTGCAATTTAGTAGCTCCATTCCTTCTTATAACCGGTCAATTTTACCATTGTGCTATCAGATTATCCCTTTACCAGTATGGCATGGTGCTGGTTATCGTTCTTTGGGCTTCCGTTTTGGCAATATCTGTTATATAAGGTTTCAGTGTCATCTTTTACTTCTACTTTTTCTGACTTCATTAGTAGACCAACTACTAACTTTCTTCCTGGTTTCCTAGTGATGTTAGCGAAATTCCTGAAGAAACCTACCCTCTTCTGGAGGACTGTGAACTGCTTATCCTGGTATACATAGATCTGTGGACAATTTTCTGTGCATATTGATAGACTTAATAACGAATATGTAAGTGGTGAATGTGTTTGTTATGACTTCAGGATGCATTGAGGCCTGATAGGTCGTCTGCAACACATTTCGGGCTCCCAAGGGTGACCCCCTCCTCATCCTGCCTCTCTAAGATTTGATAGTTTTTCACGATTGGTTGTTTCTTTTATTAAATATTTGTATTTTAACACTTTCCAGGCTCTTGAGGAAGTTCGGAAAATCAGACCAAGGAGAACGCTTTTCACTGGTATTCTGATGTTTTTCTATGTTCTCTTCTTTGCCAATGAAATCGACATAGTCTCTAATATTCAAGAAAAGCAAACGAAGTAAAACTTGATATTATTATGCATATATTGTGGCAACAAAATTTCGTTTGGCATGAAGGTATGATGCACCTGATGGATCACGAGACAATAAACGAGGGCTTCTTGAAACTGAAGGAGACAGAAGGACTGGATGTGGAGCTCAGCTATGACGGTCTCCGCGTGCCAGTGAGGTTATACAGCCTTTCTCAAGCTTAGTTAGTTATTCTTTTTCAACACAAACATGTTGGTCCACAACATCTTTGTATGTACAATAATTATTTGGGGCCAAAATAGACTTCATTTTTGTGCTGTGTGTTACAGCAAAGGGAATATTGTATTGTACAAAAGGCTGCCTGGCTGCCTGGCTGGCTTCTTATAGACACATAGTCAGTCTCATGCATGGAAACTGGAAAGAAGAATGAATATGAGAGGGGGATTTTTGAAGTTGATGTTTATGTTGATTATTTGTTTTGTTGAATATAATGATGCAATTAAATTAGCTAGGAAAGTGCTGGGGGTGTTTGATGTCAAGGGGGTGGGGTCTACGCGGATTGCCACTGTGGTTGAAAGTGATAATCAAGCAGCCGGTGTTGTGAGGGAATTCTTTGTGGCCCACCCCATTGACAATGAGTTAAAAGACTTGCACAGAAGATTGATCCGTATAGTCGGTCCGTCAAGAAGTCATCTATCCGGTCCGTCACTGTCATCAACCTGACAGGACTAAATCACTTGTGGTCAACCGTACCGTTCGCACCGATAGGCCTCGTGACAAAAGAAGATGCTCTCGGATCACCTTTGGAATCGCCCCGATAGAAAGTCACCCGGTCGATCTACTGTAGGCTGACTAGTCGGCCTACAACGTGACATAGCCTGCAGAGTCGAAAACGTAACTTACACGACAAGTTATAGGGTCTAACTTGGCCGGCAAAGTCGAAAACGTAACTGACACGACAAGTTATAGGGTCCAACTTGGCCTGCAGAGTCGAAAACGTAACTTACACGACAAGTTATAGGGTCCAACTTGCACTTGTAGAGCGGCGATGGACAGCTTGCAGGTAGGGCGGCTCTGTCACCTCGGCCAGTCAACCTACGAGTAGCTGCATAGTGACCGCCTGACCAAACCAACACGAAGACGCCACGTCAAGCCACTTGCAGCAGGTGCATTAAATGCGTAGACCGACTCAGACAATATAAATAGGAGGGTCTCCTCCTCATTTCGGATATCTTCATCTTCATCTGAGTACAACTACTACTCACTACACTGTAACCTACTACTTATTACTTGTAATACCACCCAGCCTCGGATCACTCAGTTGTCGCCCGGTAGACCGACCGACCGACTGACCTACGAGCGCTCTATTCTACTCGTTCACAAACATACGTATTATTCGTAGTGTAATCGTAACCCCTGGTTTAATTTACGCTATCAAAAAGGTAATAATTATACATAATTTTCTCCTCTCCCTGATTAAGTTACAAGGCTACACAATTTAGTCTTATGATTATTATAGAATTAGGGGCGTATCACCAATAGGCCACTCTCGCTAGGAGTAAAACTTATAATCGTGTGATCACTAAACCAACAACTTGATCAACTTGGATGGAGTTGGCACTTTTTATTTTATTTTTTTATATTAGATTTCTCAACTTACACTAGACTAATTCTAATAATCTCTTAGAGAACCATTGAATTAAGCCCCACCGTACTAGTGACACCAAATCAATTCTCTAATAATAATAAATAATAATAATAACGCCTCCACTGAGGCTTAAATTCACAACCTTCCAAATGAAAATCCAACCCGGGTACCATTAGACCACATAGTCCTAGTATAATAATAATAATTTAGAATATCTTAGAATTGTTGATCTTCTTGTTATTGTAGAAACTATAACTCAATTATATACATGCTGAATTATGAGTATCTTTAAACGTAACAAATATTTATGTCAACTCCTTAATAAAGGAATTAAATTGTCTATAAATAATGTGATTAAGAAAATTCTTACAAATAATTGGATTGACATATACTATATACAAAATTATTAACTTATATTGAAATGTACTACCTAATTTCATGTCACGATTTCAGACAAAGATGGAGGAGTTGAAGTTTGAAGTCATGATTGGTTGGCAATTGTAATATGAAATTTATTATTAATTATATATTGTGGAAACCTTGACAAGTCTTAATTTATATATATGGAGGGAGGCATATAATTAATGCAGCTATTGTTGAAGACAATGCATTATGCATGGCAAATAACGGTTGAAATTTCACTTGTGGAGTCAATAACCAGTTCACTCGCCGGTCATCGACGGTCGAAAACGACCCTTTCTTCATATTGTTTAATGTAATTGGTTCATAAAATATATATACACACACATTTATTTATATAAAAATTTTGTAATTTTATTGTCATAATCATGATTTCAAATCAAAAAAAGGAGGGGTAGGTGAATGAAACCATGAATAGGTATCAATATTATTGTTATGTATTGAAATAATTTTGAGTACATTTTAGCAAGGTAAGGGTTTAAGATGCTGAAAATCAAATAATTGTAAAATGTATTGAACTACTTCTCACAACATGAAAATATGTAAATTACAGTGACTCAATGGTTCAGCAGACATGATCAAAGACTAGTGCACACAAGGAATCTGCTCACTTTGAGGATAATCCTACACTAATATTGCCGATGTTCAAACCTTGGTGTTTTCTCTTAAATTCTACGAACTGTATTAAACTACTATTTATACAAATGGTTCTTTTTTTTTTTTTTTTTATAAGGATAATAAGAGTTAATAGACAAATTAATTAGATTGGGAGAACCAAGATGACTTCTCGATGGCTATCTATGTGGTTGTGACAGCATGAGCGTGAACATATTTAATCTCCAATGATATTGTATGAAGCTCAATGAATTATGATTCACATTATAAGGTAAACTACTTATATACAAGTTTATTTTTAGTACTCCATTTCATTTTTAATTGAACTTATAATTTATTAAAAATGAATTTTCAGTATATTAAAATGCATATTTATTAGTGTTTTACATCACAATATGATCATGGTCCAAAGTATAATTTGTTGTATGAAGCATATGCCACGTTGAGCTTGTGGGTTTGGGCTGCCCCACCCTTCTGATAACGCCTATTGAATTATGCTAGACACCAATATAATATTTCATCACAAGATAAAAACACCATCTTATATAAAAATTGAACCATATTTTTCTATTAGAAAGGTGGAATCCCTAACTCCAATCACAAGTTAAGGATGATTTACACTTGATTATGGGCTTTTATATATATATATATATATATATATATATATATATATATATATATATATATATATATATATATATTGGTTCTTGTAGAAATATATATTATGCTTCCCGTGTGGTCGATCCGGATTGCACCACTAGGTATACATAAATGTACCACACAATATTTGAAAATGCGCCAGAATAAAATGCCACAAAATGCATCACATATCAAAGAACTGCACAACATATAATGATGTATTTTCAACACTTTATGGTGCACCTATGCATACCTAATGATACAATCCACACCGATCGCACGGGAAGCACTATTCACACAAGAACCTGACCCTATATATATATATATATATATATATATATATATATAATCATACGAGAACACTTGCTTAGGTGAGAACGTGAGAACAAATCTTGTGCATCAATCTAATAAATTTTGATGGTCTAGATTAAGTGTGTGCAAATGCGATTGATTTAGATGGGTCTAGGTGACATTGTGAGATTAAATTTTGTGCATCAATCTAATAAATTTAATGATCTAGATTGATTTAGATTAAATGTGTGGGAACGCGATTGATTTAGACCATTAAATAATATTAGATGAATGCATACGATTTATTCTCACGTTCTCACCTAAGCGAGTGTTCTCATTGAGTGTATATATATATATATATATATATATATATATATATATATATATATATATATATATATATATATATATATATATATATATATGGATTTGTGTCACTAAGCAGAAAGGGGTTTTGGTTCCATGTGCACATCCTTTTCTTGCTTATTTCCGTTGTATTCCTGCACTTGTTTCCTAACTTATTCATGCGCCCATCCCACTGCACTATTCTCATCTTTTTCTATACTTTTTTGACCCTTTCCTCTCCTACGTACTCGCTCGCTTACACATAAATTTCTATGTTTATTACCATAAACAAGTTTACAATGACAAAATTATGGGAGAAGACGAGAAGTGAATTTGTAATTTTGTGAGAATAAAATAAAAAGTCAAATTTCATTGTTTAGTAGACAGAAATAGAATTATTGAGAATTTTAATTTGTGTTTAGTAAGTAGTATATATATATATATCGAAATGTCTATGTAATTGCAATTCCTAGGGAGAAAGATATGATAATGTTGGATTTTTAGGGAGAACAAATTTGGTTCTTACATTCTAAACTTTTCTCTCATATATTATGGAGTTGCAATAATTATATTCCGAGAGGATCGGAGGTGGGATTTGCAAATCCTCAAATTTGAGAATTGCGTGCAATTCTTCTCAACCAAACTCTAAAATATTCCACTTCTTGAAATTAAGTAAAAAAGAAATTACAATTCCTCTCTACTAAATGAAAAAATTGTAAAAAAGAAGAAGATAAACGAAAAGAATCTGTTACCACTCCGGTGTTAACTAGCATTATGCTAGATAGGAAACTAAAAGGTGTTTAGTAAAATAGAGTTGCTGATGACTTATGGTCTTTAATAATTCGCCTCGGTTCCTCCAAGATGTTATTTTTTATGATTGTCTTGGAGCTTTTCATTAGTTGCATGTCGTGTATAGCTACGGGTAGTTAGGTTCTTTCTCACTTTCAAAATTATAAGGATCATAAAACTATGAGAATTGATTAAGTATTTGTGGTGTTGAAGTAGGAAAATAGGGAAATTAAAACTTCATTCATCTATGTTGAATCTCTCTATTAGTGTAACTCACGTATGATAGAAATATATAAAATTAAGTAATAGGAGCTATATATATATATATATATATATATATATATATATATATATAGACAAATTGAGTCACAACAGAACCATCTAGAAAACCTTTTTAACAAGGTTACTTTACCTTTCAACACAAAGGATTTGAACCTGAGACATCTTATTTGAAGGGTCACAACTATATTACCCAAACACAATGTCTTTGACATAAAATTCAGTTAAATATTGGGAAAATATAATTAACAGAGAGTAATTTAGATTTTATAAAAGAAAAAAGAAAAAAGAAAAGAAATTGTGATGAAGTAAAAAAAAAAAAAAATTATGGAGACAAAAGAGTGAATCTGGGCTGTGTGGGTAACTGGTAGGTCCTGTGGTTTCACAATCATTTAGTGTAGGGCCCATTGCTTTTTCGTTTGCCCCCTCGTGAACAACCCAACCCACTGTACTCTCTCTCTCTCTCTCTCTCTCTCATTCAATCATGCTTTTAAATTTCAATCCAACCAACCTATTCCGACCGTCATACACTTTACTAGGTTTCATCTTACATTATTCTTTCAAAATTCATGAGTTTCACACTTGTACCACCTTCATTTGGTAATGGCGTCTTTGGTAAATGGTTGTTAATTGATAATTGTTAGATGTTAGCTGATTGGATTAATTAGAGGGTATAACTAGTTGATAATAGATTATAGAAAAATGTTTAATTAATTGGTTGTTAGCTGATAGATGTTTGGTATAATTTCTTTCTAAAAAAACTAATTGAAAAAGTTGTTTGGAATAGTTTTTTGAATTTTAACGTTTTGAAGTTACAAAAAGCTAATGAACCAAACACTTATACTAATTTTTTAACTAAATCAAACAATTAATAGTGATCAAATAAGCCAAAATTGATTGATAGACTAACTATTTACCAAACAGGGCCAATATCATCTTAGGTGTTTGATCAATGATTGGATTCTCATTAATTTAATTTGAAAATGAATTACAATCAGTTTATATGCTAAATACATACAGGTACCTTAAAAAAAAAAAAAAAAAAAAACCTACAACTCTAAAGCTAAGAAGTTAAATGTTCCATAGCTTCATGACTCCTTGATATGCATTGATGACATTTTCGCTTAATGGCTAATCAAGAGAGAAGCTTTTTGACTTAGAGGTCGAGAATTCAGGACCTATAAAAAATATGGTGTATTATTTGTCAAAATTGAAATTATTGTAATGTTATATTTATGATTTATTGCATCATGAAATTACAAAAAGGAAGAATTATTAGAATATAAATTCTTGCACGCACACCCACACAAACCATTAATCATATTATTTTATACCCAAAGTGACCCTTCAAGATTAATCAGTTGATTTAATTAAGATTAAGGTTGAATTATTTTAGAGAGAGAGAGAGAGAGTGAGATGAGCTGGGATAGCATGTCTGAGAGTACTTGGGTTGAGCAAGATCCCATTTCAAGAACCTAAATTATTGAGGAATAAACACGATAATGACAAAACAAAACCATTATTTTTATCGACTTTTTTTTATTTAGTGTAAAAAAAATATTTTATCTCGTGAAACCAAAAAGAATAATAAAAAACACAACACACATGATCATTTGCCTGTTACAGGACATAGTTCAACAAGTATTGCTGTTAATTAATTAATTAATAATAATAATAATTAATTTATTTGGATGGCTCCATTTAATAAGGTTTTAATTATATTAATATATATTTGGTCTGTGATCTTAACACTAAATATTTCACTTAATTTATGTTATGGATGCACGATTATAAACTATTTAGTGCGCCTATGCTCTAACAACTATGCTTTTCCAATTAATTTGCAACACCACACCATGCCAATTCAATAACCCTTCACCAAGTCAATGCAAACTTTCTCATTGGTCACCATCCATTACAAAAAAAATATCTCAAAACTAACACAATTAAATTAAGTTTAAGTTCATGAGTACTAATGGTATCGAGAGTTAGTCAGTGTCATCTGTAATCACGGCCTAAGTTTGATTTTTACTTTTCACTATCAGTAGTTTTTCAATTTAGGTGATAAATCTAAATTGATATGAAATAGTCCCCATACAGAGCATAAACCTTTGTTTACTAGGCACAAGGAGTCCCCTTCACTGTCACTGGTGAGACTCGATCCCGAGTTATTGTTTTCAAACTTCACTCATGTGATCAACTGAGCTGTCCATGTGGGCCAGCCTTTAATTTCTTCTATTGGGTAATCGATAAATTTCACATAAACCCCTTTTAAAAATCAATAGTATACCCTAAATGTAAATCGAAATAGTCCCCCAATCACTTAAACTTTTGGTTACTCAAAAAGTTCATGATAGTCAATTTAAGAAAAAAAGGTAAATATCTTTAAATATCAAAACCAATGCAATTTCCTGGTAAGTTAGGCATCTTTTTGAGTGCTGGAAATGTCAGAAATTTCTGCGATGGCTACATTTAGGAAAATGGGGGTGTAGTGGCAATGAAATAAAGAAAGAAAAAGGGCAAAAATAATAATAATAATTATTATTATTATTATTATACAATTGCAAAATGAGGGGAGAAAATTAAATATTAATTACCCTAAAGTTAAGTTTTAGGTCATGGGCATATGTGTTAGCTAGAGAGTTAATCAATGACTCAATCATGGCACTGTAAATAGAGTGGAAAAAAAGTTTGAAAGAGGGTCTCCTACACAATGATGTAAAATATATGATTAATCAATTCAACCATATACAAATCAGATCCTCTTTTTGGATGGCTGCTTTTATGGAAAAAACTTTATTTTTTAATTAATACATGGTGAGTCCATTATGGATACTATACTCTGCAATTATCTATGTCCCACTTTTCATACCCTTATGCACTAAACCATGTGTTACTCCTACGTAAATTGAGATCTAAACTAATAGGTAATGTGCTCATTTGCATGCTTCAAATCATGTATCATTTAATGTTATTTTATATATCACAATGATGGAATTTTTAGGTTTTTGATATGATATGAACTCGGGGATAAACTTGAGATTAATTAAAATTATAAAGAAATGATCATTGTTTATAAATGCGGGATAATTTAAGATTACTGATTAAACATTTTATTTTTTTACACGGGATACATTGGAGTATTGGATTACGAATAGGAGTACAAGGCGGTGTAGCTATATATAAGTATAAAACTATTCAAGTTTTCTTTAGCAGCATAAGATTTGGACAACTCAATTAGGCACATCACCACATGCCGGCCTTTCCGGGATGTGGGCCCATGGCCCTAGCACGTCATCTTGATCTCGAACCGTTTCTCTCGTGACTCATGAGTTAGCTGACTTACGTGTTTAGCCTACCTTCTTGACGGATCAGATATGTCCTTGTTAAACGAATCTACTATAATACAATATTTAGTTTAAACATTTTGGTACATAATTTATTTTTGGATTGAAGGATGTTTGAGAAAAAAATTAGTGGATTCGGGTGGGAGTTACTTTAAAAGAGATGGGGGGAAAAGGTGGTGGCATTAAGCCCAAAAAATTGAACTTTGTGATAAAAGCAAATAATACTAAAAATAAAGGAGAGAAAAAGGTGAGATTTTTATTTTTTATTTTTAATTTGTAAATGTGGATTTTTCTGGGTTGGGAGAGAAGAAAAGAGAAGACAGAAAGAGCACGTCAGAGAGATAGCCGTAGGGAGGGAGAGGAAGGGAGAAAGGATTACTCATCACTGAGTCTGAGAGGGTATCCCTTTCTCATCCACATGTCTACAATCTCTCTCTCTCTCTCTCATCTTTCTTTCTCTCTCTACACTTATTTGTTCTTACATGCATGGTTTAAAGAATTGGATTTTCTTGATTTTTAGCACGAAAAGCCATTGATGAAGAAGGGGAACACAGGGTTCTTCAAATCTTGATTTTAGCAAGAAACCCCCCATCTGTTTCTTCCATTTTTTTTTGGTTTTTCAAATTTTGAAAAAAACAAGAATTGTCTGTTAGGTTGAGGCCAAAGGAGAGAAGGAGGAGGTGAGGATTTTGGGGAGGTTAAAAACAAGAAATTTCTGCCACTCTCTACTTACCACTATTTCCATCTTCTTTGTCCATATTTATCACCACCTACTTTATCTAGCTTTTTCTTGCTTGCCTGGGTTGGATAGATCGGATTATTTGTCTTTGGATCTCTCCCTCACTACTATATCTCACTCACTCTTTCTTTCTTTCTTTCTTTCTTTCTTTCAGTCCTGGGTTTTCAACAAAGCTCCTAACTTTTTTCTTTGCCTGCTCAAATCTATGTAGCTTTGTGGTGATATGATGATGAAAGGTGTGATGATTCATCAACCAAACCTGGATAATCAAGAAAACATGTCTAATGTAACTTCTGCTGCATCTGGGGAAGCTAGTGTGTCTTCTAGCAATGGTGGAGTTTACCCTCATCAACAACACTACTTTGGTGGAAACACCATAAATCAACCTCAACCCCAACCCCAACCCCAGCAAATCAAGAAGAAAAGGAACCAACCAGGGAACCCAGGTAGGTCTGAGTTAGTTTCATTTCATTTTCTTGAATTATACATATATTTTGCTGTGGTTAGTTTCTGGAAAATGGTTTTCTGATGAGTTTTGTGGGGGAAAAAAAAAAAAAAAAAGACCCAGATTCAGAAGTGATAGCTTTGTCACCCAAGACTCTGATGGCAACCAACAGATTTGTGTGTGAAATCTGCAACAAAGGATTCCAGAGGGACCAGAATCTGCAGCTTCACAGGAGAGGCCACAATCTGCCATGGAAGTTGAAGCAGAGAAGCAGCAAAGATGTTGTGAGGAAGAAGGTGTATGTTTGCCCAGAAACTAACTGCGTCCACCATGACCCATCTAGAGCCCTGGGAGACCTCACTGGGATTAAGAAGCATTTCTGCAGAAAACATGGGGAGAAGAAGTGGAAATGTGACAAATGTTCTAAACGCTATGCGGTTCAGTCTGATTGGAAGGCTCACTCTAAAACATGTGGAACAAGAGAATATAGATGCGACTGTGGAACCCTTTTTTCTAGGTATTCTAATCTTAATCCTTAGCCATTTTCTTGACCAAAAATGGGTTCAATTATATTAGTTTTGATTTTGCAGGAGGGATAGTTTTATCACACACAGAGCTTTCTGTGATGCATTAGCAGAAGAGAGTGCCAGAGCCATTACTGGGAATAATAATAATAATAATAACGCATTTCATCATCATCATCTCAACTCTCAACCCCGTTCCTCATCGGCGCCGCTCAGTAATAATATAAGCCTCCATTTTCAGCCGCCGCAGTTCACTGCAGACTTCTCTGCCGTCAAGAAAGAGCAGACAAACACCGCCGCCGCCGGTGGTTTCAACCTCCGCCCGGAAATCCCGCCGTGGCTGCTGCCGGGTGGCGGCTCTCCGCACCCGCAACCGCAACCGCCTCCGCCGCCGCCGCCGATTGACATGACCCATTCAATCTTCCAAGAATTCGGTGGGGGCGGGCTCCCGGGGTTCCATTCGGCGGTGGGATCTCCGCACATCTCTGCGACGGCGCTCCTCCAGAAGGCCGCCCAGATGGGCGCGACCATGACCGGCTCGGGGGGACCAACAACGTTGGTGATGTCCGGGCCCCACCTCGCTCACGTGTCGTCTGACCAGCCTGATTTTGGTCTGAATTTGTCGTCACGCGGCGCCGGCGGCTTACTCGATGGCTTGGCTTCTTTCGGGGGGAAAGCTACGGTGTCCGCGGCTGCACCCTCCGCCTCCGCTGCACCTTCAGCCTCCTTTCTTCACGATATGATGAACTCTTTCTCCTCCAATAATCCCCCCTTTGAAGACCCCCTCTTCGGCTCCTTCTTCAACAACAAGAAAGACGCCGGCGCCGGCGCCGGCGTCGTTAACGACGACATAACCAAGGATTTCCTGGGCTTACGACCACTCTCCCGCACCGACATTTTCAATATAACCGGCGGCCTTGTTAATTCTCCCGCCGATCAAAGTCAAAAGACATGGCAGCAATCTTCTTAAACAACCTACCTGCATATCATAATAATCAGTCTTAGATTCTGTCTTTTTTTTTTTGTTTATGATCGAAAAAATTAAACCTGGTACATTATATGTCAGCAACTCGATCAATTTGATTGCATATATATGCTGTCAGTCAATGGAGTACTTCAATATTTAATCCGCTTTTTTATGTTTATTCTTAAATAATCTGTATTTTTTTTTCCTTTCATAATAAAGGGATACTGATGCATTATGCATAGAAACCCTAGTTTTTTTTTTTTTTTTTTTTTTTTTAAATAAAAAATTTACCAGCTGTTTTAGACAGTACGTGATGATGTCTATATAGCAATAATAGCATATACTGAGTATTATTGAGACTAGTTTACAGGCACATAGTTTCGTTTTTGGAAATTGGACATTCAAAATAAATTCATTTATTTTTTTGGGGTGAGAAAAATCTGCAACTTTATTTTTTGTACTAGGTACCACCCTAATAATATATATGTGCATGGTACATAAGGCATATATAGGTAACAATAATTATATCAAGTTTAGTTGATATACTACCAAATCTTACCTAAAAGAGAGTTTTTTCTAATATTTACATCTATTTACTACAAGCATAAATATGGATAATAATCAAACGTCTATATCTTTGATTTACGAAAAATTATGCCAGAGCTACCCAAATATATGCTCTAAATAAAGTTTGCCTTATAATCTAAACTGACAAAAAATCACTAAAAAAACAAAAAAAAAAAAACAACATAAGTTACTCATATCTCATTGGCTTAAACCGAAAATGACAATAATCAACTTCTTATATCTTGATCAAAGGTCAATGGTAAAATGTGTCTGCATGGGCAGCTCAATTGGTCACAAGAGTGAAGTTTAGGAAGAATGATCAGGGATCAAATCTCACCAGTGTTATTGTGGGACACTGCTGGAACTTATGGAATTTTCGACCACCTGAAAATGATCTTAAATCAAGTCGAAAGCCTTGTTCCGACCACTTTTGGTATCCGAAAAACCTTTGTTGCTATTTCCGACCACTTTTTGCTTTCACCACTTTTTGCTTTCAACTCGACCACCTGAAAATGATCTTAAATCAAGTCGAAAGCCTTGTTCCGACCACTTTTGGTATTCGAAAAAACCTTTGTTGCTATTTCCGACCACTTTTTGCTTTCAACTTGATATAAGATCACTTCCAGGTGGTCGGAAATTCCATAATTTCCAGCAGTGGGAGAAACTAGTGAGCTGAGGAGGGCGTGGTCGGATAAGATCACTTTCAGGTGGTCGGAAATTCCATAGTTTCCAGCAGTGGGAGAAACTAGTGAGCTGAGGAGGGCTCCTTATGCGCAACAAGTGCAAATCAGCTGAGTTACCATGATTTACATTATCCAGATGCTCTGACGGCCCTTTAGATGTATTGACAAAATGCATGTAATAAGTACAAGATGACTCCATCCATCCAGTGCATATTTAATTAAAGCTTGTTTCATACCTTGGACTACATCCTTAAAGCCAATAATGTCTTCATTGCACTCCATCCTATATTGATTCTTTAATATATGTTGAGATCGAAAGGGTGCAAAGTAAATCTATTTAATTCTACGACAGTGACACAGTAGCTAGCTTGTATTAATTATTTCATCCAAATAATCATTTATTATGCGGAGAAATTGATTGTGATATCTATATAGTTCATGCATGCGTTACCAAAATTAAATGACAAAATCTAAATATAGTGCTCCCAAAGAATTACTCCCTAATTTTCTAACTTAATCATTCACTAATATTTTAACTTAATTTTGGCATTCACTTAATAATTGTGTCTAATTTCGTTATTCATTACCAATGTAAATTACTATCTCATCAATGATGCTATCATCAAATTTAGTATTTGGCATTTGCCAATTTTGCTGAGACAACTAAAGCATATCTATAGTGGGCTCTTAGAATATATATGGTGCTTTTGGGGCTAAATACTGATCGCTTCGATTCCTGTTCATTATTTTCAAACTTCACCCCTATGATTAAATAAGCTGCCTATCGGGCACTAAAGACTGCTTAATTGATATGCCATATATTGGGTTACACATCAAAGAAGTGGGATGTGCATAAATACATATAGATAAAGACAAACTATAAAGTATAATGGTTGTTTAGTTAGTATTTTGTATTTTTGTAAGACACACATGTAAAGACCACAAGTTGTACACAAAGCTTATAATAATGGATCTCTTCACTTTGAATTAAGTGCTAAAAACATTGACTATATATATGACCTTACAAATCTGAATAAACTGCAACATGTATTGCATGTTCCTTAGACAATAAAAACTACCAAACATAATTCTCGACCACTCATAATAATGCTTTAAATGGTCAAATAATTCCTTGATTTGAACAGGTGGGTGTAGGCGACAACGTGTACTGTCCATTATTATTATACTTCATCAAGGTTGTATATTCTGGTCCTATCAATCAATGAAGAATTATTTCAAACAAAATTCTTTGGAGTTCTTGAAAGTGCTGAACAAAATGTTAGGATATGAAAGAGAGGATGTATTATTGATGGGTCATAGGTACAAAACACATTGGATTCTTTTTATTTATTATCTATTTTTTTTTTTAAGGTATACATGTGTTTGTCTATATAATACTCTGTATATAGTATAATATATGTATCGATTTTAAATATATGAGAATTTGGCCTTTTTGGCATTTTCGAACATGATTACTTTTCATACTATTTGTCTCTTCCAACCATGTATGTATATATATTCTTTTTGGGTAAAGAGAAAAATTTGCATATACTATATTTAAGGGTAAAAGTCAACAAATTACACGAGAGAGATAAATTGTGTTTGAAATTTCAGACCATGTGCGATAAGTTCACTTTTGAAAGAGTGTTTACAAAAATTAATTAAACTCTTCGAGTTGTTCAATGGCATGCATATTCTTAGTTATTACATTTGTCATGTGATGCATGAGTTATTATTATTAAAATTTTTGAAAAGGTAAAAAGTAAGGTGAAATTTTTTATTTTTAATTCAACCAAATACTAAAATAAGATTTCTTCTATAATTTTCTTCCCCCAAAAGGTTGAATCCCCAACCTTAAGGGTCCCCACACTCCGACCAGACAGATATAATTTTATGTTTATTCAGTATTGGCTTTGTAAACCAAAAAAATATATAGAATATTGTTTGTGCTATATTCATTTTATATTACATTTATTCTAGAATTCTATTATATTCCTATATGTTCCTTCAAATTTTATTTCGTGAACTAATTAAATGTTACGTAAAAAGATAATCTTTTTCACCCTACAAATATCACTCCTTGTATATCATATTATCATGTATATGATGTTGGGTGCATATATATATATATATATATATATATACACACACACACACATATACATATATATGGAGTCCAACGTAGCTTGAATTTGAATGATAAAGTGAAGAAAAGAAAGAAAGAATAGGTAAACAAAAAGGAAAGATGCTATTTGACACCTGAGGTGGGTGCAAAGTGGGATCCAATCCCGAGGGAGGATCCGATCGGTTGACGCCCGTAAGGCTGTTGTCCTTTCTCATCAACCAATGCTCATGCATATGCATGTACCATATCATTATTATTTTTTATTCTTCACTCCACCTTTACCTTTAATTGCCTACACGTACTCCTTGCAATTAATCCTAGCTACGTATTAGTGTATAAATTTTACTACTTCATCTTCAAATTTAATACCGCTCTTAACATTCTAAATAAGTAATTACAAGATTAAATTAAATTTTAGTAATGATAGGATCCTAAGTTTTTTTTATGTACAAGTCATAAGTTCTTACAGGAGGACGAGTTCTTATCGAAACATCACCTTATATTATTTATATAGATATAGATTAACGGTTCAAGTATGAACATGCTCTCAGGTAAAAAGTTATGATTAATCTAATCCATCAATTTGCGTAGATCAATGGTTGAGAGTTGTTAAAAAATATAAAGAAAAAATGGCGTTGTTAGTTTTAATTTATAAATAGTTAAGTTCAAACTTGAAAGTTTCAATATTTATTAAATAAAAATTAATATAAAAAGTTTATAAGTGTATACTAAAATAATTTGGATAGTTTAAATATACCATACATAAATGCTTTTGTAATTTGTTAAACAAAACAATATGCTAATAATGCAATAAGTCCTAATAAACAGTCAAATACATAATGCATTACTCCCTAAGTCAATAACAAATTAAATCATTTATACAATGTACTAATCACAAATACAAGTTTAAATATTAATAAATAAAGAAATACTCCGTATGTATTTATATTAGTAATATACATATACTAGGCGGTCTTATTTGGATGGCCCCTACCAAAGCCAACCAATTTAACGGGTCATAAAACTCAAAACTCATCCCACCCTTTTTGCATGGCAGGACTAACTAGCTTGATTAATATTAGCAAAACTCATTTTAGCGGCTCTATTTTGAAGCAACAAAGTTTTACCAACCGTGGATCTTTTCAAGAATTAGCTAAATCCACCAACTCTGATTCTTGAGAAGATCCACAAATAGCTAAACCCACTGCGGATTGTAATTTTTGCGAGCCTTTGCCGGCTGACCCGTGAAACCTGCATTCTTCAACTCTAGTCCGCCTCATGCTGGCTTACATGCCAACTTCAAGAATTAAAAAAAAAAAAAATTATTATTATATTATTTTATATTATAATAATTTAACTTAAATAATATTAGATTTTTTCATGTTTAATAATTAGAAAATTTTAAATTTTTAGTTTTTTAATGTTTAGTGTGTGTGTATATATATATATATATACACACACACATGAAAGTGACTTGGCAAGGGGCATTAGGTCGTATGTGTCGGCCGGTTTGATCACTTAATTGGCACTCCAAGTTGGGCTCGATAATCACGTTACATAAACACATCCATTTCCTCTCTCATGGAAGTTGTTTCTCACAGGTGACATCAACGTAACCATTCTTAAATCCCTTTCCTTTTAGCTAACTACGAATTGACTATTCATTCTTCAACCAATCATCACCTCACCGGCCTGCACATAAAATCATAAGAAGCAATGCAAGAATAATAATAAAGATTCGCGAGCTCTAATGAATTTATTGAATTTGGAATTAAGAAGTGTATATATTAATATTATGGAAGTTGTTGAGTATATAACCATTAATGTGCAATCCAACTATCAGCTTAAACTTTTAGTTGAGATAAAGCATATGCTTCAATTGCTAAACTTAAATAAATATAAAATTTCCAATAAACAGTAATAATAATTTATTTATTTTTTGGAAAAAACAGTAATAATAATTAGATTACAAAAAAAAAAAAAAAAATTAGATTACAACTTTCAAAAGTGACAAAATAGCATATACTATATATGCTTCACTTTTCATATACATATAAGCAAGTCTTTTAGCATATAATGATTCCATTTTCACATAATACAACAAGAGAACTTTAAGATCCTTCTAAATCTAAAGCACTTAAATCATAATTAAGATCAAGTAATTACAAAATTGAGCTAAAAATTTTAATTTAGCATATCAGGTTTGAGTCACATTAATACTTTGAAGTACCAATCATTACCTAAAAGAATTAAGTAAATCTTGAAAGTTTTTCACAAACCCAAATTTAATTCCAAAATAACATTAAATTAAAAGTTTTAAATTATATTGAATCCTAGAAATAACTACAAAATGTATAAACAAAAAATATAGCTTAATTAAAAGAAAAAAATATAATCCTATAAAATATATAGTTTGGTCGATGAGGAGCATGCATGAG
Source organism: Ipomoea nil (assembly GCF_001879475.1). Classification (NCBI taxonomy): domain Eukaryota; kingdom Viridiplantae; phylum Streptophyta; class Magnoliopsida; order Solanales; family Convolvulaceae; genus Ipomoea; species Ipomoea nil. Next base: position 4,185,504 of record NW_017618004.1, on the reverse strand, counting down.
CTTTGAGATTAATATTATTTTAGAAGAAGAAAGAAAAACAAATTAATTTTCAAAAAAAAAAAAAAGAAAAACAAATTAAAAACTATACATTGAAAGTAGTGGCGTGTTTGGCAGTTGGGCACATGCCCTTTCGTTGAAAAAAGTTGAAGAAAACTAGTCACAGTATTACCAAAGAGATTATTCTCAAAAAAAAAAAAAAAAAAAAAAAAAAAAAAAAAAAAGTATTACCAAAGAGATTCCTCTAAAACCCTTACCCTTCTTCATCTTATTTTGCTGTCTGTCAGACACACGCCTATTTACAAACAAAAACTAACAAACAAACAAACAAATATATATATATATATATATATATATATATATATATATATATATATATATATATATATATATATATATATATATATATATATATATATATATATATATATATATATATATATATATATATATATATATATAGTCATACATATGAATATGTACACATACATATGTGTGCATGCATGCATTTTCTTTAAAATTGTATTTAATGTTATGAGACTAGAATAAATATAATAATTTACAACAAATTTTAAAGTGTCCGTCCAAACTGATATATTTTGTATCAGGTATAATTTAAAAGTAATTTTTTTTTATGAGTTTGTAGGTACTGTTGAGGCATTGTTTCCATAGGACTCAATACAAACTTGAAACTTCCTCCACAACTATTTGGATGGTACCCTGGAATTAATTTCACTTTTGGTCCCACGACTTTTGAGTTCTTATCACTTTTGGTGCACAATTTTAAATTTTTTCAATTTTGGTGCCTAACTTTGTTATTTTTATCAGTTTAGGTCCTTCTAGCCAAATTGACGGTAAAATATTTCCAGATTTTATATTTTAGGGGAAAAACCGTCATCCCATGGAAAGATCTTCAATATTTAAACAAAAGAAAAATCATATTAAGAGGAAAAGAAGAGTTTGCCAATGGTCGAAACTATAAATCCCATAGATCTGTCTGGTTTCTGCCCATCTTCCCCATTATTCTCATCATCAAACACCTATAGATATGATTTTACGGTGATTTTGTTTAGATATTGAAGATGTTTCCTTGGGATGACGATTTTACCCCTAACAATATAAAATCCAACAACATTTCGCTGTCAATTTGGTCGAAAGGACCAAAATTGATAAAAAATAACAAAGTTAAGCACCAAAATTAAAAAATTTTAAAGTCGTGCACCAAAAGTGATAGAACATCAAAAGTCGTGGGACCAAAAGTGAAATTAATTCTGGTACCCTGTGTGAGAGATATTGTGTCAATCAACATCATAAATTTTCGTAATTTATAATAATTCTTATTACAAATCAAATTATTTATTAAGAAGTATAATAATGCAATAATAGGAAATTGTTGGAGTAGAGGGATTTGAAAAAGAAAAAAAAAAAAGAAAATAATAATAAAACAAGACAGTGGTGGTAGCTTAAAAAGCTGATAATGAGGGTTCTATAATTGTAGAGTAAACTTTTCTTTCTTTTTGGTGGATTTTAATGGTGATGATGGCTATAATATATGTGAGTTGACTTGTAGGGTTATAAAGGGAATTGCATGGTAAAGATGGATACATGCATGGATGGTCCCCCCATCCCCCCTTCCTATCACTAATAATTCTAACTTTTTGGTTGGATCTCTCCTTCCTACTACCTACGATCCCTTTTTCTTTCTTTTTCCCCCCCTTAGTTTATTCTTATTTTTTATTTCAAAATAATATTTTTTTTTTAAAAAAAAGACAAATAGGTTCTCGAACTTTTACTAAAAAGTCAATTAGCCAATTCAACTTTTTAAAGGTGCAGTTACATCCATGAATAATGCATTTTGATGTAATGAAATTCAAATACAGATAAATGACATGCTATCATAGGTTATTGAAGATCTGACCACTTTCCCGTGTATTTTCAGGCAAAAAAGTGACCGGCGAACGATTGCCGGTCACGGAGAAGGCAACCAGTGGCCGCCTTCTCGCTGGAGAAGGCAACCCAGTGGTTGCCTTCTCCGTGACCGACGATCGTTCGTCGGTCTTTTTTTGCCTGAAAATACACGGGAAAGTGGTCAAATCTTCAATGATCTATGATAGCAGGTCATTTACCTATATTTGGGTTTCATTGCATTAAAATGCATTGTTCATGGATGTAATTGCACTTTTAAAAAGTTGAAAAAAAACTAATTAACTTTTTGGCAAAAGTTCGAGGGCCTATTTGACCATTTTTTCCACAAAAAAAAAAATGGTTCAAACATCATATATTCATATTAAAACTCTTACAAATTATTTCATATATTCATATTAATTAAAAACACAACTTTATTTTCTTATACTTGCGTATGAGTATTCAGTTAAATTCAAACTCGTGACCTGTTCTAATACTAATTATTAAGATTATGTTAAAAACCATAACTAGTAACGGATGCACAACTTTATTTTATTATACTTGTATAGTCATAAGCGTCACATTTTGATATCAAAATACTAAATTAAACTAGCTAGACTCTCTGAGGCGCCGGCCAACAGATGGTTATTAATTATCATTATTGCTCATCTCTAACACTTTGATGGAAATAATAAATATTGACTACCCATACTATAAGTGTAACAAACTTATCAACTTGACAATTTTGATGAATTTTTGAAATCCTTTTTCATACAATAACATGCATGTACAATTATTAGGTAGAATGAATGGTTTGAGAATTCCAATATATATAATTATAAAGTGCATATATGGGATAGTGCTTAACAATTCACTCTTACGTTGTTGGGTTGAACTTTTTTATAAGGTAAATGCGAGCTTCGCTGTCCATGCTTTCAAACCGGACAAAATTAAAGCATCCCCTTGATAGGGGATTGTGCATGCGCAGATACATATTATATCAATCCATTTTATATTTTTTTTTTGTATATATAATTTTCAACTTTTTTAGAAACCATATATAATATAAGTTCTGTAGAATATCATGGGTTTACCACTACTCCATTCATTTAATAATTTAATTTGCTTATATTATATTGCCAAATTATATTAATAATTTGCCTAATTAATCATACATGTTCTGTAAAATAGGATGGGTTCTGTAAATGTGTGATGCCGAAATTTTAGTGTCTAATACTCCGTACTATAAAATTGTATAGTTTGAAATGATTTGAATTGTATTTATTAAAAAAGTTATTTGAAATATACGTCTAATAATTTACTCCTATTATAGAATAACGTTTAAATAAATGTTCTTTCAAAAAGGTTAAATAAATGTTGTATGACTAACTACTACGTAGTGTGATAGCATCCCAGTTACCATTCTAAATGAGTGGTCATATATTTGAACCCCAGTAACGTTTGGTACCTCCAACTCAATTTCAAGTCACTGGTGACCAAATACTATGCAAGCTAAGTGACTGATCTTGAAGGACTAAATTATCATTTTCGATCCTCTCCTTAGGAAGACAAATAATTGGGAGCTGAGAGAGAGGTATACAAATACAAATAATGGTGTTAATGATGTTAGTTTCCTAGAAATTTCGAAATACTTTAGAATTTACCCGTGAAGACGACATTGAGTTCTCATTTGACAGAACATTAAAAATTGAATTGAATTCAAATCCCCAAGCATGTTGGAAGGCCAACATGTGAATGTAGTTTGTATTGTAGTGTCGCAGCAGGTACACAATCAAATTTTTGAATACTACAAAAAAAAAAAAAAAAAAAAAAAAAAAAAAAAGGACCAAAGCTATTTGCCTATGTTACATACCTATACGGCTATATATATATACCTCATCGTTTTGTCTGCAACTCTTCCTTCCTTCGGGTACCTCATTCGATTCCTCGTACGCCAATGGATTGTCGTCGTCGGAACTAACCCTCCTCCTTCCCTCCTCCATCAATAATACACCTCCCAATATTCATGTTCATTTAAACTATATTTATTGTTCATTACTCCATGTCTTCCGGTTCGTTTCATATACAGAGTCCTTGAATCACCGTGATTTATTCATTCATTATCTTATAAGGTTGGAGTACAAACTTGAGTGTGTTATAGCAACACCAGTATAATATATTCATCTTTAAATTAAAACACAACGTAACTCAGTTGAAAATCAGTATGTGAGTGTAATTTTGAAATATTTTTTTGAGTGGGTTCAATTCACCAATCAAAATATATTCGAATATTTCTATGTGAGGAAATGAATATCATATATTAGTACATTCAAAATAGTTAATAGGTGAGGAGGAAAATTATGTAATAAAATAAATTCATGAAATAATTGTGAGAAATGAGTATTAAAAATATTTTGAAAAAGTTATTGCCACACATTGAATAAGTATATATATAAGTTCAATCTAGTATAAATATATTTTCACTTCCCAAGAAGTATGAAATATGATGCACAATTTTTTTTTTTATACCAAATTGAGAAATTCATATTAATGCACAAATTAAATTACTTTATATACAAGTGCATATGAAAATGGAAAACTAAACGAAGAAAGTGTTTGATGAAGAGTTTTTAGTAAGTTACCTGAAATAGTGTTTTACTTTGACTTTTGTAGAAAAGATTTATCAAATACCTTTAATGGTAGTACAAATTAAAAGGGAAATAGGTAAGAACTAAAATAAATTTCCGCAAAAACGCTCCGCATAAGTCGTAAAAACAGATCGTGATTCCGACGACGATCTCCGATCGTGTTCTCTAATCGTGGCAACCTCTCTTGGTAGTGGCCAAGGGAGTTTCTCCCTAGCAATCTAGGGCTTTTATATCGATAATGGATTTCCCGGTTTTGGTATGTGCTATTGCTGTGTTGTGTCTATTTCGCTATCCTAGTTTCATCATGGATTTGCGACAAATCGAGGAACGCTGTGCGGATCTGTCAATTGAAGAGGAGGAGATCAATGCTGTGGAGGCACCGGACATCCAACAGGGACCGGATGCTGTGATCGAAAACAACTTGGTAGGCCGTTTCCTTACAGATCGGCCGATCAAACACGAATTTATGAAACAGGTCATGGCTTCCGTGTGGAGGCCGGTTATGGGAATGCATGTCGCCACACTCGCGGATAACCTTTTTCTCTTTCAGTTCCCTCACCCGAGGGATCTCCAAAGGGTTCTGGACGATGGGCCGTGGACTTTCGAGAACCATTTGTTGATATGTGAGCAGGTCCGGGCGGAGATCAATCCAGAGGAGGTGAAACTGGAACATGTCTCGTTCTGGGTTCAGGTTCACGGGCTGCCAGCGGTCTACGCATCCACAGAGTTCCTGGAACGAATCGGTAATTACGTTGGCACCTTCATCGCCGTTGATCCGATGAATTTTGGAGGATCATGGAGAAGTTATCACCGTATTCGAGTTCGGGTTCCCGTTGAGCATTCCCTGAAGAGGCGGATGAAACTGATACGGAAGGATGGTTCATCGGAATGGATCTCGTTCCGATACGAGAGACTCGGGACGTTCTGTTTTTGCTGTGGAGTCTTAGGTCACTCGGACAAATTCTGTCGCCGGGCGTACGAAGAAGGCATTCTCCCGGAGGAGTTTCCGTTCGGCGCATGGATGCGAGCAGGCCCCAGGCGTCAAGTCAGGCCGGTTGGAGCCAAGTGGTTGTTATCATCCCCATCTATGCCATCGACGGGATCGCCAACTGACAGTCCAGGTATGTCGTCTATGGCCCTGACGTCTATGGAGGAAGGCGGGGGTTTGCATGGTGATCTCAAGCGCCGCAGAGGGGATACAGAGGCGTTAGTAAATGTGGCTGAGGAAGACGATGCGATGGTGGAAGACCCAAAAAACTTGCTGCCGGCGAGTCTGGAGGACCAGGCTCGCCAAGCCAAATGAGTATACTCAGCTGGAACTGCCGGGGAATGGGTGGCACCCGGACAGTTCGAGAAATCTTGGGCCTGGTGTCCAAGCTGCGACCTTTTTTCGTCTTCCTCATGGAGACGAAGGTAACATGTCAGAAAGCAGAGGAGGTACGGGTTAAATTGGGTTTCGAAGGAATGTTGAATGTGGACAGAAGGGGTATGAGTGGTGGTTTGGTGTTGTATTGGAGGGATGTAGATGCGGCATCCTTGTTAAGTTATTCTCACAATCACATTGACATGGCGATTTCAATACCGGGACAGACTGCATGGAGGCTAATGGGCTTTTACGGTAATCCAGACAGAGCCGAGAGACATATTTCTTGGAATCGTTTGCGGCAGCTCAAGGACAGATCTACGTTACCTTGGATTGTCGTTGGTGATTTCAACGACATCACGGGTCTATCGGAAAAGAGGGGAGTCCATACGCAGCCGGATTATTTGATCGATGGTTTCAACGACGCTCTCGGGGATTGCCAGTTGAACGATTTGGGGATGGTGGATGGCAGGTTTACGTGGAGTCGTGGTAGAGGAACCGCGGCTTGGGTGGAGGAGAGGTTAGACAGAGCAGTGGCTACGGTGGATTGGGCAGAGCTATTTGAGGAGACGCTTGTCCGAAACATTTTCACGCTGAATTCCGATCACAATGCGATCTTCGTCGACAATGAGACGAGACCGGTGCGTGCGGCTAAACGTGAATTTAAGTTCGAGTCGGCATGGTTGTTGGAGGAAGGGTGCGCGAAGGTTGTGGATGAAGCATGGCGACAAACCTCGGGGTTGACGTTCCAGCAGAGAATTGCGATTTGTGGCCAGCGATTGGGGAGATGGGGGGGTGAGCATTTCCAGAGATTTGGGCATCGAATTCGACTCCTACGTAGTCGGCTTGAGAGTTTGAATGAAAACCGCACACCTGAGGCGGTCGCGGAGTTCCAGGAAGCGGAAGGGGAATTAAAGCTGTTAGTTAGCCAAAAAGAGATCTTCTGGAAGCAACGTTCAAAGCAGCTGTGGTTACAGCATGGTGATTCAAACACCAAGTATTTCCACAAAGTAGCATCAGGCTGCCGTCGTCGAAATCTTTTATTACGGGTGAAAGGTCAAGACGGGAGGTGGAGGGAAGATGCAGCCATGCACTCAGAAATCCTAAGGTATTTTGAGCATATTTTCTATTCCAGTGCGAGCAATCCAACTCTTGTTAATCGTGTACAGCAAAGGGTATCGGACGAGATGAATGTCTCGTTGATGCGCCCGTTCACGATTACTGAGGTTAAGTCTGCGTTATTTTCCATGGCTCTGGAAAAAGCGCCTGGGCCAGATGGCATGTCGCCGGCCTTTTACCAGCATTTTTGGCCAATGCTCGGGCATGACATGGCAGTATTTATTCTTTAATGTGTGGCCGACAGGCGTTTGCCCGAGGGGATTAATGACTCAAATATTGTTCTTTTACCAAAGAAAAAAATCCCGGAAAGGGTCACGGATTTGCGCCCAATTGCACTGTGTAACGTGGTTTACAAAGTGCTAGCCAAAATGTTGGCAAATAGACTTAAATTGTGTTTGGAGCAGGTTGTATCGCAATCGCAAAGTGCCTTCGTCCCAGAGAGGCTATTAACTGACAATATAATAGTGGCTGGAAGTTGGCCATTTTTTGAGACGGAAAACTAAAGGGGTGATGGGGTGGGTTGCGCTAAAGCTTGACATGGCGAAGGTGTACGATAGGATGGAGTGGAATTTTTTAGAAGGGATGCTTAAGGCATTGGGGATTGACCGTAGTTGGATTGAGTTGTTGTTGATGTGTGTCACCACTGTGAGGTACACAATTCAGGTGAATGGGTCGGCGGTGGGTACTGTCCGTCCCACTCGGGGAATTAGGCAAGGGAACCCATTGTCGCCTTACTTATTTATTATATGTGCCGATGGGCTCTCTGTTTTGTTGCAACAAGCGGAGGCGAGGGGTGATATCCACAGGGTGCGTGTTGCTCGGGGTGCCCCGGCTATCACACACCTTTTTTTCGCTGATGATAGCTTATTATTCTTCAGGGCTAATCAACACGAATTGCTAAAGGTCAAGGAGTGTCTAGATCTGTATTGTGCAGCCTCGGGGCAACTCATTAATTTCGACAAATCGAATGCCATTTTCAGCTTGAACACACCAGCCACGATGAGGCAGTCAGTCACTAACAGTCTGGGAGTAAATGAAGCCACTGATCTAGGCCGGTATTTGGGACTCCCGTCAGCCTTGGGCCAAAATAAAACGGCAACATTCCGGTATGTAGAAGAAAAGGTTCGGGAACGTATTGGGTCCTGGCAAAACAAACTCCTCTCGAGAGCCGGGAAGGAAATTTTATTAAAAAGCATTGCTCAGGCCATGCCTATTTTTACAATGTCAATGTTCCTGCTGCCACTACGGGTTTGTGATAACCTTGAAAAATTGTTTAACAGGTTCTGGTGGGGCGGTGGTGGAACGGGCACGAGAGGAATTCATTGGCTGAGATGGAGTAAGTTGTGTGAGCCAAAATCAAAAGGAGGGCTTGGCTTCAAACGGTTACACGAATTTAATGTGGCCCTTCTAGCAAAGCAAGGGTGGCGTATTTTGGTCAATCCTGACTCTTTGGTCAGCCGGCTATTAAAGGCTAAATACTTTCCTAAATGTGATTTTATGAAGGCAAAGCTGGGTAGTAATCCAAGCTACATATGGCGTAGCATTTTCTCGGGACAGGAGGTGTTGAAGTTGGGTCTTGCCCGGCGAATTGGGGATGGCCGTGACACCAACTTATGGGACTGGCCTTGGCTATCGGATGCTTCCAATCCCACACTGTACACCCCACGCATAGAAGAATTAAAAGATGCTACAGTTAGTGGTTTATTTGATGAGCATGGGGCTTGGGATTCGGATGTAATACAGGATATTTTTTGGGAGGAGGATGCTCAACGAATTATTGCCACACCGGTGAGTCCAGTGTTCCATGATTCTTGGCGGTGGTTGGGGGACTCAAGGGGTATGTACTCGGTAAAACAAGGATATCGGCTCATCACTAACAGTATGGTGGTCAACAATGTTGCGGGTGAATTCCAAGCTTGGAATAAAATTTGGTCTCTACCAATTCCCCCCAAGGCGAAGAACGTACTGTGGCGATGTGCTAGAGGAGTGTTGCCGGTCCGTGAGACTCTTAAGTCGAAGCATATTTGGATAGGTGGAGGGTGTCCGCTTTGTGGATACGTAAGGGAGACGATGGAACACTTATTCTGCGAGTGTGCCTATGCGATGGCTTTATGGAACCAGGGCGATGTGCTACAGGGAAGGTGCATGCAGCTGTTTATGGACCACTGGTTAACAAATTCAACAATGCATGAATCCATTACATTGGCGGCAATTACGTGGGTGGTGTGGACTACAAGGAATGATGTTGTGTGGCGTACCATTCAACCGTCCGTGACAACCATGACGTCTCATCTATCGCGATTGAAGGCAGAATGGGAAGACGCGTATCAATGTTCTTTGCGGCGCGACGTAACGGAGCATGCGACGATCTGGCAACCACCTTCAAGCCCGTCGGTGAAGTGTAACGTGGATGCAGCCACTTTCTCGGATGGGGCAGGCTTTGGTGCTGTTATTTGGGACCACGCTGGACGTTTTATCGCAGCAAGAAATGGAAGGATTACGGTCAGCCGCGAACCTTTGTTGGCGGAGGCAATTGCTGCAAGGGAGGCTTTAAAATGGCTCAAAGAATCACAGTATCATAACATTATTCTCGAGTCTGATTGTTTAAATTTCTGTACTGCGTTTAATTCTTGTAGTCGTAATTTTTCTTATTTGGATGTAATTGTGAAGCAATGCGTGTCGATTGCTAATGACATTGGAAACGTTAGTGTTTGCCATGTCAGGAGGACAGCGAATCAGGTGGCTCACGAATTAGCAAGGGAAACCGGTTCTTCTTCTGTCTCCGGAACGTGGGAATTCATCCCACCGGCCTGTATTTCTGGTTTACTAAGTCATTAATGAAGTTGTGTTGTTTGGTTTCAAAAAAAAAATACCTTTAATGGTACCATATAAAGAATAAATTTTATTTATTTTTATTATTTATTAAATATAATTATTCTAATAATTAATAAATTCTTACTATAAAATATATTTATATCCTTAAAATTCATTATACAACTTATCCACTAACCCCTAACAAATTAAATAATTTTATCAAATATTTATTTACAAATAATTAGTATTATCATCTTGTCTCTCGTCCTTTAAGAGAGGTCGAGAGTTCGAATCTCCTCTCGTATAAAAAAAAAAAAAAATCAATCTGACCAGCATTTTGTCCCTTAATTGGACCGACCTGGTGTGAATGGGAATTAATCTGAATATGGTACATGCTTAAAAGTGTCCCATACAGTTAGGACCTGCTCAAGACAACTTATAAAAAATATTATCATCTTTTTTTTTGAAAGGAATATTATCATGATTGTCATATGAAAGTGGAATATTATCATTAAAATATTATCATCTTGTCAAACTAACTAACCGCTAACCGAATCATTTAATAACTAACAACACAATCCTTTAACCACTCACTATTAATTTTCAAACAAGGCCATTATGATGTGTAAAATTCAAATATTGTGCTCCTTTCTTCAGAGGTTGGCCAAAGGCTTATTATTTTGGGCTTTGAAAACTTTGTTGCATGTTTGGGTTATCCAAACTACATTGGGCTATATATTATTTTTTGTTTCCTCTTTCAGTGTTGAACTATGTCCATAGAAAGAATAATGTTGTTCTTATAGAAGGTTCAGGGAGGAGATCGAGCCCTCAACCACATTGACATCCTTTTATATATATATATATATATATATATATATATATATATATATATATATAATAGATTAGGTGCCAATGGATCCTTAGGTGAAAAATGTGATGATATCAGCCTTTGATCTTTAATGAAATGGACGGTGACAAGGATGTAATTTTTGTAATGTTAAATGAAACACGCGTTGTTAGAGAGGTAAAAAGTTTTTTTTTTTTTTAAACATAAAAAAAAAAAAAACCACAACAAAGCAACTTTAGTTTTATGCGCCCAATGCACATTGTTGTGTCTTAAATTGTTTGGTCTTATAGAACACATTGTTTGGTCTTACAATGCACATTATTTGGCCTTAAAGCTAAGGCTGTGTTTGGTCATTTTCCGAGTTTTTGGTGTTTGGCTACACCTGAAAAATCCAGTCAACGGAAAACATTTTCCGCCACTTCTCTTTCATTTGTTTTTTAATGATTCTATGGTTTCTGACGGAACCCAGTTCCGCCGGAAACCATAGCCATGGTTTCCGGCGGAACTGGTTTCCGCCAGAAACCAGCCTTGGTGTCCGGCGGAATTGGGTTCAGCCGGAAACCATAATTTTTCTCCTTTTTTTTTTCCTTTTTTTTTTTTTTTGTTTTAAAGATTTAAAATGTATTTTTTATTCAGAATAAAATAATTAAAATATGTAATTATACCATTCTACTCATTTTTCAGAAGATGAACCAAACACAGCAAAACAGTTTTCCAAATGCAACCAAACACTGGAAAAGGAAAATGTTTTCCGGAAAATGACTCATTTTTCAAAAACCATTTTCCAGAAGTCATTTTCCTGCTTTCCAAACGGACCCTTAAAGATTTTCTATTATAAAATCATAGACTTCATTCCATAAAATTTGGTAATACATTACATGCAAAAAACTGTAGAATAAACATATTCTCTTAAGATTTATTTAATAAAAATGTGTTTTATAAGGCACAAAAATGCGCACTGTATGGCCAAACAAAGTGCACTATAAGGCCAAACAATGTGCACTGTAAGGCTAAACAAAATGCACTTAAAAGAAAATAGAAAAAAAAAATAGTCAATTATCTCTTTAAAAGGTTACAGTACACATTTTTTGCCTAACAGAGCACATTGTTCTTGTGCATATATATATGCAATAAAGGTTAAAGTTTATATTGTTCCTTCTTCTGGTGCATATTGTTCAAAACCTCTTTGATTAGCTCAGGATCCCTGATGACACTATAGGCATTGGACCCAACGTTACAAGAATTTGCATCAGAAATATTCAAGTTGTTGCCATAGGTGAAGTCATTGAGTAATGATGCTGAAACTGAAATATATAAAATATCATGTAAGTAAGTGCACAAGGAAAACAATCAATCATCTCTTTAAAAGGTTGCATTGTATTTTTTTTTTTTTTTTTTTTTTTTTTTGCCTAACAAAGCACATTTTACATTCTTGCAGTGCATATTGTTCTACTTTATAGTGCACATCATTTAGCCTTATAGTTCACATTGTTAACCACCTGAAAGTTCAATTTTATGCTTCCAATGCACATTGTTGTGCATTCCAAAGCACAATTTTATCACTTTCCGTGCATTTTTTTTATGGCTAATCAAATAAATCTGCATAAAGTGCATATTGTTTTACACTATGACTTTTCGTGCATATTTTTATGTTTTACAGAGCTTATTGTTGTTTCTTTCCGTTCATATTGTTGTGCTTTTGGACTGCATAAGGTTGTAATTTCCCGTGCACATTATTTCTCTAATTCGATCTAGTACCTTCATTCATTATGTCGATCGAAAAGGATTTGCAACTGATATGCGAAGGAAGGAGATCAAATAGTGTTGATCGAGTGTTGTTGATCAACAAGAAAGAATGGGGAAGAGTTTCAATTTGAGTAAAAGATCGACCGTTAACAAAATATGTTTTAGGAAGTAAGGAGAATTATGAAACAGTCTTTCTTGTGTGTGTGTTTTTTTTTTCAAGGTGGGTTAATGTTGTGCATTGGATCACGGATTCAAGACAGATCTATGATTTCATTCCACCTTATTTTTTACCTAGGGAACATTATTATGCACATGAGCTTGAGCCTATGCGTATGTGTGTATAGTATTGATATGTAGATCGAGATGGAGAGAGAAAATATATAATTTGGGGAAATAGATTGTTGGCCATATATATCTATGCATGTGTTGTTGAAATTAAATAAAAGGTAGCTAGGTAGCCATAAGCCATGCATGCATGCATGCAGGCAGTAGTGCAGATATATGGAAGTTAAATTTGGATGAGAAAAAAATGGAGAAACACCCGAAAAGGCAAAAGGGCTGGATCTCTCAATTCCCAATTCCCAATTCCCAACCCCACTAGCTTTCTCCATCCCCATCGGAGACGCAGCTGAAATCTCCCAGTCTCCCCTTCCCATGATGATCCAATTGAACACCCAAACAAACACCCTTCCCAACATTATTTTAATATCATGAACATCATCAACAACATTAATAACAACAACAACAATAACAACATTTCCGGCAAGAACAACACCAACAACAACAACATTATCGTTTCCCGCACCAACGGTTCCCAGGCCTGCGCGGCTTGCAAGTATCAACGCAGAAAGTGCGCCTCCGATTGCATTCTCGCGCCCTATTTCCCCCACGACCGCCAGCGCCAATTCCTCAACGCCCACAAGCTTTTTGGGGTTAGCAATATTACCAAAATCATCCGCCACCTCACCCCGCCGGAGAAGGACGAGGCCATGCGTACCATCATCTTCGAATCCGACGTTAGGGCCATGGACCCCGTCGGCGGCTGCTACCGGATCATCCGCCAGCTGCAGCGCCAGATCGAGCAGAGCCAGGCGGAGCTCGACGTCGTCCTCCACCACCTCGCCTACTGCCGCGCCCTCGCCGCCGGAGATTCCGTTTCCTTGCCGCTGCCCAACAACAACAACAACAACAACAACAACAACGTTAACGCTACTCATCACCACCGCGACGCCGCCATCGATCAAACCGCCGCCGCCGCCGCTGCTGACGTTGTTGCCAACAACAACAATTTCGGGGCTTTAAGGGATGAATGGTACCAACAACAACCCTCCAACGTTAACGTTAACGGCTACCCGGGCCCTCATCACTATCCCCATTACCCTCAACCGCAGCAATACTTGGTCGTCCAGAACAACGGCGATCACCGTGACGATCACCAATTGCCCTACCAGACCAACGTTGCATGGGAAATGCAGGCACCGGATACCACGCCGCCGTCTTCCGTCCTTCCGACCAGCCAAGTTTCTTCTCAGGATAACGATGCCTGTGATAGCATCAAACCAATTCTTGATTTGTCAGGTTACGTTGAAGACCTCAATTTCGGCCCCGAGGAAACCCTTGATGAAAGGTTCCATTTTTACATCAATTATTACTCTTTTTTTTTTCCTCATGGACACACCCGCAACCACTATTAGGGTTCAGTCTTGTGACCCTAACCAGCAAAGTACCTCAAAGGAGGTGAACGAAGCTTAAATTGCCCATTGTTTACAGGCTCAGACCAAGAAAGTCAATAGGCCGCTCTTGTAATAAGTCAAATTTGTAACAGTCCGACCAATTTGGCCAGCTCCATTAAAATTATTGGTTCAAGGTTGTACTATATATTATTGGTAAGTAATAATCTTGAATTTCATGGCATATTGCAGTGAAGAGGTTCTGGTAAAGGAGCAAGACAAAGCTGGTGCATTGAACGAAGAGGAAGAAAATATTTCCAACATGCTCAAGATCATGATCTAAAATCTACTGCACCAGGCCACTTCAATTTGAATTGCTTACATAATTCACTTGCTATTACCTAATCCTACAAATTTTATGAAAGTATTTATTTATTTATTTTTTATTTGGGTAGATTTGAGATGAGAAAGATCGGATCCAAAACCGGTTATCTAAAATTACATATTTATACCATTAGATATATAAATTTTTTTGGGGGATAAGTTTGGACCTTACTCCTGTGTTCTCATCGATCTTATACTGCAAGGTTAGGTATTGTTTGTGTTGTGTTTACAATCTTTCACTATTCAATGAAAGTAATGTTATATTTACTTTCACTCTTTACTTTATTTTTACTTTATTTTTCATATGTTATTGACGTGATATATTCTAATTAATTAATTAATTAAGAATGAATGAATCACCATTTTTATTCATTTCATTTTCTTCATTTGATAATTAAGATCATCAAGTTTATAAGTTTAATTAAAAAGTCATCAATTGCTTTTTAATTTATAAGTTTAGACCTCAAACATAAGGGTCTTTCACTGCTCCTACCTTGAAGATTAGTACAGAAGGTAAATGATAGAATGTGTCTCAATTGGCCTACAAGTCTCCCAAATGCGTGTATATTAGTGTCCATAACAAGACTGAATTCATATTTCCTTGGGATTAACTGCTGACATGCAAAACTTATAGACTTATTTGTGTTGATTGACGAGCTGAGGTTGAGTTCAGCTTTTTATGAAGTTAGAGGTGTCATCATAAGAATGACAATGTAATGGTTGTGAGATGAAAACGAAACAGTAATCCTGTTCCATAATAGTTTATGAGTTATGGCATTATTTATAATGGGAGACAGGGCAGTGTGAGATGGGTATTGTTTAACTGCCAAATGAATTGAATTAGTTGGCCTGCCTGCGGGTGGACAAGATTATACAGGAATTGAATGACGAACTGTGAGGATCGGAGTAAGTGTGTGGATAACGTTATTAGGTGGACAAAATATATTGGTAATAAGGTACCTGGTAAAATGTGCAACAAACATGCATTTTGTGACAACTCATCATCCCCAACTAATCTTCTTATCCTTAATTCACCAATTCTATTAAGTATCAATATTAATCTAACAACTCAATCATAACCAAATTTTCAAAGATGCCACAATTTCACACCTTCATGGGGATGTCCAATCTCCAACTCTAAAATACTATGAGATTATATATGAATTTAAAGCCAATGAACTTGTGGTCTAATCTAGTGACATGAAGTGTCTTCCTCAAATGGAAAGTCATGAATTTGAGTCACAGTGCATTGGTTAGAGGTATCCCTCCAGCCAATAGCCAGAAGACTAATCTTCCGTCTCAACGGTCAGCACACTAAGTGGTAGGGGACTGGCCAAATAGTTTGATCCCAATCTCATGCTTAAGGGACGAGGTGCTGAACCACCACGATAACCATGTTGGTTGCATTCTTTAAGTCTACCTCTCAAAAAAAAAAAAAAAAAAAAGTTATATATTGGATCATTCAAGTAATCACAATACAAATTTTCAAAAAAAAAAAAAAAGTAATCACAATACAATATTAGTTGTTGATAACTTAATTGGTAAGTTTGAGCTTGCTCATTTAATATATCTAAAAAACATATACTGTCATTAACGCAGTGTAACGCACTAGATCGAAAATGAACATTAAAGAATAAATTTACTAGAAATTAGCATTTTGGGGGTGTTTGGTAAATAGTTATTAGTTTATTTGAATTGGATTAGTGGGTTTGACTAGTTGATAGTATACGTTGATTGTAGAAAAGTGTTTAGTAAATTAATTGTTAACTTATAGTTGATTACATGTAAAATGACTTTTCAAAAAAATTGCTTTAAGTAACTTTTTGAATTTTAGCATTTTGGATCAATAAACTATTAATCAAATATTTATATTGATTATTTAATCAAGTCAAATAATTAATAGTGATCAAATAAATTAAAATTGGCTGATAAACTCTATCCAAGCAGCGAAAAGAAAAACAGACATAAAAGGCGACCATGATGTAAATTAAGTAAATGAGCAACTTAAAAAAAAAAAAAAAAAAGGATTTCCCATTGAATTGAAAGACAAGATGCTCATGTTTCTTAAAAAGTCCACTTCCAGATCTTGATTCTAGTGTCAACCTTGCATTTCACGTTCGAGGTGGTCGTTTTCGCCGGCGACTTTCCGGCAGGAACAGTGACTTTAATGCCGTCACAGGTTACTCTAATCCCAACTTTCTTGGTTTTCAGGCTCCCAACTTTCACTTTCACTTTAGTCTCCAACCTTATCTTCACCGGCAAGGTGTTCTTGCTCTTGAGCGTTGACTTTAGGCTTGAAATCTCGCCGCCGTCGAGAGTCTTCCGTGACGTCGTCACCATTGCCTTCAGCGTCGTAGTGTTCTTAGTGCCGTGTCTGAATCCCGGCAAAGATCCGGTTCCGACGGCGACATCGTCGGAAAATAAAGAAACCGTGATGGGGTCGTACAAAAATGTGAGCTTTTTGTTCGGGTTGCGAGCTGAGATGGTGGAGGTGAAGTTGGACGTGAGTTTGGTGGAGGAAATGTTGAATTGGGAGAAGCTGAGGGAGTTTACGGTGAAAGATGGGCGGTGGGGGCGGTAGACGGCCCAGAATATAACGGCGGCGACGGCGGCGAGGAAGACGAGGATGATGATGAGGAATGTTGTCCAGAGACAGCACGAGCAGAGGCAGCTGCGCTTGCGGCGGCTGGAAGTTGGGCGGTATACGGGGCGCGTGGCGTGATAGAGCTGAGGTTTTTTCGGCGGGTTTGTTCCGCTGTTTGCGGCGGGGCTGGTGGCGCCGCCGCCGTTGACTGCGGGCTTGGATGAAGGATATATTTTCTCTGCCATATTGCTTTGCGTTTAGTTTCTTCTTCTCCCCCTCTCAGCTCTGGAAGTTATATAAGAAGTGTACAGTGGGCCAATTAGCCAATTAAAACTCAATACTAATAGCCATTTTTTATTAATAAATATTTCATTTCAATTATTTATATAAGTAATAATGGAGATTCGTAATAAGGTACCGATCAACCTAAGTACCTTTTGTATAATTATTATATCTTAGACCGGGTTCATCTTGTTTATAATCTAGTTTTAACTTAATTTAGTATGAAAAATGTTATTTATATGTTTATAAAGAATATTGCAAAATGCAAATATAAAAAGTCATGTTTAAAATTATACATAAAAAAGTTTTTAAAAAATAAATGTTGATTTAATAATTGAATAGTAAACTTGATTATACTCCGTAACTAACATTCATTAAAAGCAAAGGTAATTTAAAATTCATCATAATTATTATATTCTTTGTACGGAATAAAATAAGTCAACATAGAAAAAGAAACTTCTAAACTTCAAACTACATCTCAATACTAGTTTTTATTAAGTAACATGCACAAAATTAATATCTAATTTTTTTTATAAAAAAAACATAAATTTTACAATTATATAATTCATATTATACAAAAATTTATATTGAATTCATAGTACAACTAAGATCTCAATCATATACACAATAAGGCAAATTCAAAGTTTCCTACATCGTAATTTCATTGCATGACGCTGCGCACTCTATATATGCAATAGTTATGCTGTGGAAACGTGTTTATCATGCGCATGGTGAATATAGGGGTAGATCCATAATTTCTATAATGTAAATTCATTATTTTTTTTTATTTTTTTTTTGAAAACGTAGATTCATAATTTTGCTTTTCATTTGTTGGTATGAAAAGATGTTATATTCTTTTCTTTTTTTTTGGAAGAAATTAAAAGACACTGTTTGAGACCTACCCAAATGTTGAGCGGTTGAGACACAATAGTCATAATTTATGACTTTGTCTTAGGTGGAAATTATTCAATGATATGATGTTATACAGTTAAACCACCCCACACAATGATATCTCCGCCCTTGATGTTAGTTGACCCCATTAACACCGTTCGATCTTTGGAATTAATGAATTATACACTACCTGGATTCTGAGTTTCAGTTAGCGGACTATTAGTTTAAAGTCTACTCATTTGCAAGTAAATCTTACATTTAGTTTCGATATGGTATTTATTTTTACTTTTTAAATTTTGTATTATTATATTTTTTTACTACTATTTGTGCGTCACTATTAGTCATCCTTTTAAATTGTTGTCCTTTCATCGTTTAATAAAGAAGACTAACATGTAATTTTATCATTCAAATATCTTGCTTCAACATGTTAGTATGGTGGAGAAGTTGGAGGACTTCTCTATCAAGCTTCTTCATCCATTGCAGCCCAGCTGCCATGGCAGATAGTTGTCTATGTTCTTTTTTTTAGAAAAAAAAATGTAATTAATATAATTATTTTAATTTTTATAAAAAATATATAATTTTTAAAAAACTATTAATCTACGTGGCATCTTACTTGGTATCTTGCATGCCAGGTGACTTAAGAATAAATGTTATTATATGTCAAATAGGTTAATTGCACAATTTTAATAAGTTTAAGGATCTAATTGAAGGATTTTTAAATTTGAGGGTCTAGTTGCATTTTGATATATTGTTGGATGGTATATTTGACCCTTATCTCTATAAAAATTAAAAGTAGGACTATCTTATCCCACCACAATCATTATATCATGAACCAGGGTTCACACTGCAATATGGACCCTGGTTCATGTGTTTGTGTTTTGTGTTACGACTTTTTGTGTCTTGCGTTATGAAATTTTATACTTTATGAGTATGAATTTTGTACCTGAAACAAATTAGTAATTGTGTCTTGTGTTGTGAAATTTCGTATCTATGAACACGTATTATATACTTAAATCATATTGGAAAAATAAGTAAATATATAACATGTGTATGTGTTTGTGTTATGATTTTTTGTATCTTGTATTATGAAATTATGTACCTTTCGAGTATGAATTTTGTACCTTGTTTTTGCAATCCAACTAGGTGCATAATTCTATATTATGTGGCTTGTGTTGTGATTTTTTGTGTTTTGTGTTATGAAATTATGTACCTTACGAGTATGAATTTTATACCTTATTATTTTAATCCATAATCTATAATACTATGTGAACCCTGGTCTATGATATAAATTGCCATCCCCCAATGTGAAACGTAGCCAATAGTTATTTGCATAATATTGTTTTGGTTTTAAAATTATTAAAGCAGGTAGTCTAAAGACAATGGGATCAAACTGGCCTCTGTTAAGTTACGACCATCTGCTCCCACGGCAAATTATGCTGTGAAATTGTGTCCACCTTGCAACTGTCATAATTGTGAATATAGAGTCTTATAATTATGAACATAAAGTTCTATAATAATGAACATAGAGTTCTGTAATTATAAATATAGAGTCCAATAATTGTGAATATGAAGTTCAAAAATTATGAACATATAGTTTTATAATTATGAACATAGAGTTCAATAATTATGAATATAGAGTTTTGTAATTGTGAATATAGAGTTCAATAATTGTGAATATAGAGTTAAAAAATTATGAACATAAAACCGTGTTCACCGTGAACATAGAATTTTATAATTATGAACATAATTTTGTTATAGACCACACAGCACTGTGTGGATCATAATTTGACTACAACCACTCTCATATTTATTTGGGCTTATCCAGAATAAATGAATAAGTCCATTTGAGAATATCCTTTTATTTGGGCCTACTCTATGGGTGGGTCAAATGTAAAACTAAATTTGGGCCTACTCCAGCGAATTTTGTACTGAATTTCTGGACTGAATGCATATTTCTATTAATTTTTGTTTGTTATATATATATATATATATATATATATATATATATATATATATATATAGAATAGTTTTATTACCCGGGGCGCTAGGCCCAAAATAGTATGTACTAAGTTCGAGGTACAGGTTCAAAACGGCGGCCCACGGGATAGGCTACAAATAACTATGCTGCTAACAAGAATCAAACTTGGATGAAAGAATTAAACATCTAAGACCATAACCATTAGATTAGTGTGACTATCATGTCTCTATGTTGCCCCTACCAGGAGTTATAGTCTGACCCTACACCTTGCGCCGTCCACGTGTATGACCGGGATTCACATCGCTTTCGATGAACACCACGTACCCCACGTTCGCCACAATCCTCGCTATCTCTTCGCACGCCGCGCCACACACCCTCGCCACTCGCCACTCGCCTGCCCCGCTCCTACGCACATGGCACGGCACGACTGCGCCACCCGCACACACATGGCCGTCACACACTGCACGATCAGGGTCGTACGCGCATGCGGCCGCCGCGCGGTCTCGTGACCTCGCACCAACATCGCGCCATCGCCCCAGCCGGTGATGGCCGGCGGTGACCCCCTACCCATCCCTTCGACCAACCAACAACCCAATATTCTTAACCCACTAAGTCGGCTCATGCCCAATATCCCCATCAATTGTGATTGAGTAATTGTAAAATACTAAAATCTTTTAATTAGACAGTGGAGGCTGGAAGACAAACATTGGGAAGTAAATTATTATAAAGCAAAGGAATGAATAGTTATAAAAAGAGTTAATTTCACTTTTGGTCCTATGATTATTGGAGTGCTGTCAATTTCAGTTCATAACTTTCAAAATTAACAATTTAGTACCTTAACTATTCAGTTTTTATCAATTTTAGTCATTCTGACCAAATTGACGATCAATTGTCGCTAATTTTTATCTACATCCCACCTGCCTCTATATTAATTCAAACAATAGTTCACAAATTAGCTTCCATTTTAACATTGAATTAAAAGATTCTGACAATAATTGATCGATAATTTGATCGAATTGACTAAAATTGATAAAAATTGAATAGTTACGGTACTGAATTGTTAATTTTGATAGTTGTGGACTCAAATTGACAATACGCCAATAGTCATAGGACCAAAAGTGAAATTAACTCGTTATAAAAATCCGCAATAACTATTTAACGGTGCATACTAAGTAAACCCTATTTTTGTATAGTAATTAGTAAATTACACAAAAGATGTCAATTATACTAAGTAAACTCGTGACATTTTACTATGAGAATCATATTTTCCTTGCTTGGTCATTCTTTTCCCAAACGAAAAAGGAGTTGCGTAATCAATGACATGATGATTGAAGAGAGACGTGAAGGGATAAGGATGAAGGAGAAGGAGATTTGTTTAGTGGGTAGATCTAAAGGTAACTCAACTCCCTTTATGGTGACAAAATCCTTCCACTCTCTGCTGCAATCTTTTCATTTGTTTCATTGTTTGGTATATCAATCACTCACCTAGTGGCCCGACAAAAACTGCAAATTAAAAGAAATGGGCAAATTCCTTTACAAATATAAACTAATATATTATAGTACCCCCAAAAAGAAAAACTAATAATTGACTTTCTTAGTAATTTGAGTAGTTTATACTTTATATGTTATGTTTGTATCAATTTCATGTTGTAATATATTTTTGGCAAAATATAAAGATTTAGAAAACAAATTAATTTCATTTTTGAAAGTAAAATTTGTATTATTGAAGAAATCTTGAAGGTTAAGCAAAGAAAAATGAATTTAGAACTTGTTTTTGTCATCTTGTAAAAATAGAAATTGTTTGTCATACAAGAAAAATAAATATCTTGTAATAAAGGTAACATGGAGTTTTTGACAAAAAGAAAACAGACTTCTTTTATCAAGAAGGATTCAAGATCTCAAGTTCAACTATATAGATTGTAAATAATAAAGAAGTTGACAAATGTAAATGCATATAGATAATCAACAAAGCATTGTGTGGAGCTGTTATTCGACGTCCAAGAGTCCTTTGATAGTTTAAGATCAGAGACTTTTTTTGTTTTGTTTTGTTTTGTTTTTTTTTTTTGTTTTTTTTTTTGTTTTGTTTTTGTTTTTTGTTTTTTGTTTTTTGTTTTTTTTTTTTTTTTTTTGGTTGTATTGTGCTTTGTTGTGAGTCTTAAGTAACTTAGCTTGTTTCATTCTTTGTCGTAGATTTTTTATTAGGTTAGACACTTTTTATAGGTAATACACAATTTGTTGAAAAAATTAACAAAAATTGGCATTATACTAGTTGAAATTTAATACGTTCATTATAGTAGGCCGATTATAAAGCACATAAAAATATAGCTCATTTAATATTATTTTTATTTTGATATATTATTGTAGTTTTTATTATGTGGTATTTAAATAATTAAATCTATTTTACAAATAATCGATTTTACATATCAACCTAGAGAATGTAATATATCATAATTTAATACATTTTTACCCACTACATATAACACACTCTACAATTAATTTGAAAGGGTTGAAAAGTGAAAACCATCCTTTTTGAACTTCTTATAAGTCTTTAATATTTTTATTTATTAAAAAATTTTTCTTTGAAATACTCATTATTCTTTATAAGATAGTAATTTTGTTTTATACTTTTTTTCAAATATTTTTAATCCAAAGAATCTAAGCTCACCACGAGAGTTCGAACCTATAACCACTCATTTAGAATGGTAACCAGAACATCATCACACTACATAGTAGTTGGCTATTAAAACGTATTTAAATCCACTATTTACTACATATAATACTTGATATTTGATTCATTATAGCGCGTAATTTTAATTTATTAGTATTTTTTTTTTTGAAACAGATCTATTAGTATTTAAAAACGAATGAAATAGTTAATTAAACAAGGTTCTTGACCAAATTAGGAGGCATTAAGGAATAGATAGAACATGAATCCCATCTATATTTTCATGGGATAAACAACACTACTTTGGTAGTTTGTATTTGGTTGGTCCAAATTAAAGTAACATGTTATTATATGAAAGAAACATGGGTGGTGCTTCCTTAGAAAGCATCCAAAATTTCACCGACAGAGTCCAAAAACTAGCACCCCAAGGATTAATTATTTCATTGTAATAATTTTTATATTTGTGTTATGGAGAGAAAGAAGACAAGAACAACAAACGAAATGGAGTCCAACACTAACCCCACATATCCACCAAAATCAACTACCTAACTATCAAAATTCAACATTTGATTCCTCAAAGTCCCACCATATATATATATATATATGATAGAAAACCTAAGAAAACCTGCCATCACTACTCAAATCATTAAGTAAACTTTGCTTTGGAAATGAAGCAATTTTAAATCTCCAGACTAGATGTCTCACTCAAAAGAGGTGCCTACAATTCATCGAGGGGATTAGTCACTGTGTCCAACGGGGAAAACCCTGGGTATACCAAAAAAAAAAAAATAGCCAACAAACTACACAAGAAATGTCGATCGCACTATGAAAACCATGTGCGATGGGTTTAACAGATACAATGTTGACAAGAATTGAACTCATGATCTTTTGATACGAGAATCATGCTCAACATCCACCTAGTCACCTCTTTCGGGACAATGTCCCACTATATTTTCTTTCTAAGCTCAAAGGACCATATTTAATTTCATGATGTTTTATCACATTTAGTTCTCTATTATAACTAATTGACATTAGTTTTTGGGATTATCTAATAATTTTGTGTTCTTAACTTTTTATTCCTACTGAAGAAGATGGTAATAAATGACATTATAATTAAATGACTTAACATATATATAAAAAAAAAAGTTATTTAATTAGTAAAAAAGTCTAATTAAATTATTGTTTATTATGTCTACTAGTTGAATTAACACTAGAGTACTTAAGCGAAAAATGAATGTAAGGAAATAAGGATGAAAATGCACGGGGCAAATTAATTGTTGGTGTAAACTACTGAGTAAAAAGGAGTGGAAACCAATTATTTTCTTTTAGAACAGTTCTAATAATTAATTGATCATTACAAACATGCAGCATTATGGCTTCAGCTGCTTTTAACATTGAATTAAAAACATCCTAAGACATTGTCGACTGCACAAATGTATGTTTTGATGCATGGTTGGTCCCATACTCCCATTCAAGGATAGTGATAAATATTGGTATCAATTAACTTTTCCCCTTTTAAAAAAATTGAATTGTGAATTAACTTAATTAAAAATAATGCTACTTTTTCTCTTAATTTTACTTTCCAAATTCACCTCTTGATATGACAATTAAATTCTTTAATTTTTTTTGATTGTTCATAATTCGTAAATTAACTAACATCAATAGATAAATACTCCGTATTAATTAAGAGGAAAACTTTAAGAGGAGTTAATATTACTCTTAAATTAAATAGAGATCAATAAAATATAAATAGTATTATAATGGAACAGCCTTAAATCTCCAAGTCAGCTGTTCCACCCAAAAAAAAGTGTCTACAATTCAACAATGAGATTAATCATTGTGTCTGACGGTAGGAACTCTGGGTACACCGAAAAATAATAATAATAATAATAATAATGATTTGCTAAGCCTACACAAATCTTTAAAAGAGTAATTATATCTTCTAAAGTCTTAGCTCATATGTATGCCAAAGTCAAGTGGAATTTTGGTCATAAGTTAGGCATTGAAGTAATATTAATTAAATGATGCGTACCAAACAAATTCAAAAGTTTCAACTAATTAAAGATGCAATCACTTAGTTTCACCATTACAAAATGGTTTGTGATCTTGATTTTCTATCTTTAATGTGAAACGCACACAACTACCCACTATAAATTTGACATATTAAAAGAAAAGGGCAAAACTCAAACTAAAAATGAAATAAAGTGTGATATAATAGTTACACCCACACTATCAATTGCTAAGAATAACTTAATCTATCAGTTAGAGCTTTCATAACACGCAAACTAAACTGTTTTTCTATGTATTCGTTGTCATCTTGACTCATCAATGAAAAATTTATCGCTTGATGAATATGTCGTAGCCTGTAATACCAATATTTCCTAATCAACTTATGAACCACACTAACGATATTCAAACATGAATTCCTATCATTACCACTTCGTGTAACATTTCCAATAGTACTCACTTTCAAACTCTACATATCTGCCCCTCCTTTCCAACACATTAATAAACCATGATAAATAGCCCAAAGCTTAGCTACCAAACTATCTGCAACACTTGGATTGGAATTCAATATTTAATATTTAATGGAAATTTATTTTTATAGTACATAACAAAAAAAAAAAAAAAAAAATCTTGTTCTCATATATTTTAAAAATGTTCATGTTTGCTCACAAGTTTTGTTAGTTTGAGAATCATTTAAATTAAATGTAATTATAATTATTTAAAACATATGAACACTTTAAGAGTCAAATTGACTTTTCTGAAAGTATAATTAAACTATTAAACTGAAAAACATTTAATTATATCGTTAGATCAAAAAAATGTAAAATTTGCAAAAGCAATCATGGTCGACATTTATCCAAATTGAAGGATAGTTATTTTTTACCGGGCTTTGATCTTGTGACATTCCTTCGAAGAGAACCATAAAAGTGCCATCTGATCACACAAGGTACTTGGCAAACTATACATGGTTTAAATTCGAAGAATTATATTTTTTTCTACAAGTAAATAACATATTTACCTTTTTATCTCTAAATTCTCCTTAAATTAGGTATAACCCCATTAACATAAACTTTTAAGAAATATGGCATACGCACGGTATAGTTGCCTTTTTTTCTTGTTTTAATGGGTTTGACAATTTCAGTTTGACTCTCCAAAGGTGCCACTGTTTTTCTTCTGTGTGATGAGTTTTAGAGTTTTAGCACTCTTGATTCAGCTGTGGCAAGGGGCTAGGAAATGGTAAGAAAGTCATCACTTCTGGTACTGGTTTTTCAGTGCCAGAATTTTCAAGAAAACTGCATATTTGTTGATGATTGCAAGTTCTAATTTTTAATTTTTTACATTTGTTATTACCACCTAACAGGCTGCTGTAGTTTCACCTACGCAGCCGTCTGGTCATTACTGGCGTGGTACCACTGTGGGTCTGATTCAGTTCAAAGTTTCTTAAAAATCACAGACATGTTGGGTCTCACTACATTGTGTGAAGCTGTTCCGTTTCTATTTCCTGCTTGGGATTGTGGGTTGATGATTTGTTGTTGAGGGAGAGATGGCGGTGGAGCAGAGCTTCATGTTGCTCAAAACTTTCTTGATTCTCACTGCTCTCTCACTCCAAGTATCTGCAGGTGATGTTCTGTGCTTTTTATGCTGTTGAGCTGTGAATTTGTTTAGATTTCTGGGTTTGAATGTTTCTTGGTTGATGGAATATGGGATCATGAGATTAAGGCCATTTGATCAGTAAAAGTGGAATCGTTTTTTTCTGGGTGGGAACTGGGAAGGGTTTTGGGTTCTTAAGTTTTCACTTTTAAGAAGAAGAATTCATCATTGAAGCTTTATTGCTAGTGTTGAAGGAGGGTTTTAGAGTTCTTGGAATTCTGGGTATACTGTAAATTTCAGAATTGTGTATTGATACTTTATCTAAGCTTTCATTGCAGGATTCAATCTGCCTTCTTGGAGGGCTGCTTCAGTACTTCTACACTTCAAACAAGGTATCTCCTGCAAAATGGCAACTTTCTTGATATGTGATTTGGACCCTTTGTCTTGAAATTCTTGAATTTCGATTTCCAAACTGCAATTTTGGATGGTTTATAGATGTCTATTAGTGCTATATTATGGATATATCCTACTTAATGGCTTTTCTTTCGTGTTTCTGATGAGAAACCAGATCCTGCTTCCCACAATTCATCAGTTTCCACAATCTTTGGATGGAAGAGACATTCAATCCTCACTGTAGAAAAAGCAAACCGCAATCCACAACCGTTGGATTATCCACCGAGAGAAGGTACATAGACTACTAAAGCTTCAGTTAACAAAGTATAACTGAGATCTAACGCTTCTGCTTTATTCTGCAGCGCCCAATCCACACGAGATCTTCAACCCATCCCACTATTCGGATGCACCTTCTAAGCCTACGTTTAGGCAACATTTTATGAAATGGATGCACAGATTTGCATTTCCTCCTTCATATTCGGTTTCTAAACACAATCGAGGGAGAAACAGATTGAGCAAGTTTGCTCCCGGGCCTAGCTCACAAGGTTAATTAACCTCTAACAACAAAGAGTTGTTTTGATCTAAGAAGTATATATATAATATATGACACTACGGTTTTTCATCTTTTTAATGATATAGGGCATTGGCATTCGATCTCTCCGTCTCAGTCTCCATTCCCTTCATCAGCTAGTGATTCACTAGCACCCGAGCCATCAAGCCATTTCAATAGTATGTGAAAGCACATTATAGATTCTTTTTCTTTTTCGGTTTTAGTTCATTGTCAAAATGCGTATCAATTCTTAACAAATGATTATACTTTGATTACTTTCTCTCTGTAAGTGCCCGCACTACAGCCAACGAGTCAGAGTTCTTGGAACGATAAAAAGATTACACCGCCACCATTGCCACTCTTGACACTACCACCTCCGCCTCCTAATCAAGGTAAAAGACACACCTTTACGAAAAAGACCACTATGAACCGAGGTGGTTTTGCATCTTTTTTGTTTATATTTTCCCGTATGTTTTGCTAAGTGTACAGTTCGTTTTATTTGTAGATTGTGCATCGGTGAGGTGCACTGATCCTCTAACATACACGCCTCCCGGATCACTGTGTGGTTGTGTGAGGCCTATTGAAGTTGGGCTCCGCCTTAGTATTGCCTTATATGCACTTTTCCCCCTCGTTTCTGAGCTTTCTAAGGAAATCTCCGCTAGCATTTTGCTAAAACGAGGTCAAGTACGCATCATGGGAGCAAACGCTGTCAATCAGCAGCTCGAGAAAACCATCGTACTTGTCAACTTGGTTCCCACCGAGGAAAACTTCAATTCTACCACTGCATTTGCAATCTATGATAAGTTCTGGAAGAGGGAGGTTTCC
Organism: Ipomoea nil; assembly: GCF_001879475.1. Lineage (NCBI taxonomy): Eukaryota > Viridiplantae > Streptophyta > Magnoliopsida > Solanales > Convolvulaceae > Ipomoea > Ipomoea nil. Next base: position 4,157,246 of record NW_017618004.1, on the reverse strand, counting down.
TTAAACAAATCGCTATTTGGTTCCTGTGACGTGGTTTATGTTCGCTATCCAGGTTTTTTTTTTACTACTACTGACTCTGTTACAATGCAGTATCTGTTCATAACTACTTTCTCAACCTACTGAAGCACAAAGAATCAATACTGTCTCCAATTTATTTATTTATTTTTTTAAATAAACATGTACTACGATTCTTACACGTTATATTCAAGCAGGATTGCCACCATCTCCGCCTTCACTTCCTTCATCCGGTGCTTCCATTGACGACCAACCCTATCCTGGCAACAACAGAGATGGAAGTAGAATAAAGCCCTTAGGAGTAGATGTATCGAGGCCAAAAAAGAATGGTACGGGGAGAAATATGATTATCGTAATAGCTCTATCATCTGTGACAGCCTTTGTTGTTTGCGTGGGAGTTATTTGGCTTCTGTCTCTAAAACTCGGAGGTCGTACTTATCAGGCTGTGCAACCTCCACATAATTCAGCACCTTCTCACGGGAAAGCATCAGGTATATGCAAACCGAAAAAATGTTAGTGCATGAAATATATGGTTAGATATGCAAATATATGATTACCCGTGATTTTATTCTGAGTTCAATTCACAGGTGGTGTTGGCTCTTTAACGATTGGAAGTAAGCCGAGCTTAACATCAATGTCCATCAATTCGAGCCTTTTAGCTTATGCTGGAACTGCTAAAATTTTCAGTGCATACAATATAGAAAAAGCAACTGATAACTTCAATGCTACAAGGATCCTCGGGGAAGGTGGCTTTGGACTAGTATACAGTGGCTCTCTCGATGATGGAAGGGAGGTAGCGGTGAAGGTTTTGAAGAGAGATGATCGGCATAGCAGCCGTGAGTTTTTGGCAGAAGTCGAGATGCTAAGTCGTCTGCATCACAGAAACTTGGTAAAACTCATAGGGATCTGCACGGAGGATCATTGCCGTTGCCTGGTCTATGAACTTGTTCCCAACGGGAGTGTGGAATCGCATTTACATGGTTAGTATAATTCTCGGAATTTTTTTTTTGCTCAGAGTTGAAGTGCAATTCATGCCCCTTTTTAATTTGAATCTTAGGGGTTGATATGAAGGCTTCTCGGCTTGATTGGTATGCTAGAATGAAGATTGCACTCGGTGCAGCTCAAGGATTGGCGTATTTGCACGAGGATTCAAACCCCCGTGTAATACACCGGGACTTCAAGTCGAGCAATATACTCCTAGAGCACGATTTTACTCCAAAAGTGTCGGATTTTGGATTAGCTAGAACAGCATTGGATGAGGGAAATAAACACATCTCAACTCATGTTATGGGTACTTTTGGGTATGCTTTTGAGACATATATATTGCCGGTTTATATGATTATATCTATCCCAGCATTTGAATTCTCCTTTTTAAGTCTCGGTCTTAACCGTTGTGTTTCAGGTACCTAGCTCCCGAATATGCAATGACGGGCCACCTCCTTGTGAAAAGTGATGTGTATAGTTACGGTGTAGTCCTCCTCGAGCTTTTAACTGGACGAAAGCCAGTGGATTTATCACAACCCCCGGGACAGGAGAATCTCGTTGCATGGGCTCGCCCTCTCCTCACAACCAAGGAAGGTTTAGAAATGGTTATTGACCCGGGTATGGAGTCAGACGTTCCGTTTGATAGTGTAATCAAATTTGCAGCAATCGCAGCCATGTGTGTACAACCAGAAGCCTCTCACCGCCCCTTTATGGGCGAAGTCGTTCAAGCCTTGAAACTCATTTGCAACGAGTTTGATGAGACGAGAGAGCCCATGTCGAGAAGCTGCAGCCAGGAGGAACTTTGTATTGATATGGAGGATAGCAGAGAAACGGGCGAGTTTGTGGAAGCTTCACGGGCCCATGAAGCAATCTCCATATACGATTCCTCTTTCGACGCTAAGATACCATTGTCAGCTGGAGATTTGAAGAGTTCATCAGCTAGACTGGAAGCGCCAGAATCTGAGCCTATCAAGCGGGAATTCTACTCTGCTCCATTAGGAACGAGCACGAAAAGGAACTTCTGGCAACGGTTGAAAATCCTGTCGAAGGGGAGCACGAGTGAGGATGGCTTTTCATCGAATCTGTGATGAGGATGTTAAAGCCCAACTTGTGTTCTTGAAAATTGATGTCTCTTTGGATTGTTCTTTATGGGTTCAAGGCTGCTTCCAAGACAAGAATAGAAGTTGGAATATTATTCCTTGTATTAAATTTTTAGCTTTTGGAATTGGAAGATGTGATTATGTATGTGAGTTCCCCTCTTCTCCTTGGATCTTTCACAAGAGACAATCACCTGTATGTATTTCAACTACAGAGGAAAATCACTTTTGAGACATTAAATTATATGCTTGGTACGTTTGATTAGTTTAGAATTCAACATTAAATTATTGAATTTGACTGAAATATAATGAAACTAATAGTAATATAGTCAATTAGTTATAGCAGTAATATTGGAGCACCAAAGATAAGTCCAAACTAACCCAACTTTTTTGGATGACAAGAGAAACCCGTAACCGTACAAGAAGCGTAGTCCCTATTCAAAATGTAAATCATATTAAGAAAACCTATAGCCCGCAAACCACACAAGAAATGTAACTGTACTAGGAAGACCCTGTGCGACAGAGCTCAGACAGAGTATTGCAAAAATCAAACTTATAACCTTCTCGTACAAGAATCATATTCCACCGACTCGACCATCTCTTAGTAATACAGTTCGTTAATTACTAGGAGATGCAATAAGTGAAGCAAGCAAAATGTCGTGAAAGAAGTGCAAAACACCTATGGAATGAATGAATGCATGCGTGTTCCTAAGACTGAATTTAATGCAACACTTAAATGTCAGTGGTCACCTTTGCATGAATAACTGTTTGTTATCTTATCACCTCCATTTTTCCGTGGCTTAATTAAGCACATTCATGTATGGACTGCGGCGGTGCTCGGTTAGAGCATAGTTGTGATTTTTTTTCTCCAGTTTTTTGTAGGCCCCAACATTCACCTCATGTTGTTCTGCATTACGTTAGGTAAACCGAAATGTAAAAGAAGGGATCCATAATGAGAGAAAGGTTTGTTAGCAAAAACCACCAGAATACAGCTTGATAGTATATTACACATGGTTTGCCACACCTAGGGCAAATTAGCTTTGGTGGAAAGAGCCTAACTAGTAACTACTACCAATAAAACTGTGAATGAAGAATATAAGGATATGTTGTAATGGCACTGTTATTGGATATTTAGATCCAAAATCAAGCTAAGCATCACAGGCTACTCAAAAATTCCTGCTGTTGGAGCATGCATGATTCTGATTTCTGAGTCTCAGATGTACAAGCAAGCAGCTGCTGTCATCAGTGGATTCATGAAATACCTCCGCATAAAACAAAAACAAAAACAAAAAACTCCCGCTATCAGCCAGAGCATGGTTTCGATTTCCCATTCCCAATCCGCTGCCTGCATTTGTAAAACAGTAATTTAACTACTAGCAAGTAGCAACGCTGAAAATATAGCATCAGCTATGGGTCACATTGTAGTGTGAGTCCCTGCCGCCTCTTGATTGATGATTAGTAGATAATAAGGTGGACTTAGATTTAAATTTTAATGATGTGTATTGCAATCCGATTAAATGGCGCCTGGGCGCTAGGCAGTGGCTGACCGCATAGAAATTCGGCGGAATCGCCGTTCTAGGCGGTCGGTTGCCTAGGCGCCAAGTAGGTTGCCGTGGACTAGGTGGCCTAGGCAGTCGTCTAGGCGGGAGTTTAACTAATTTTAAAAAAATTAAAATTAAAATTAAAAAATAAAAAATAATAAAAAAAATACCGGTGCCTAGACTCTAGAGGGGTAAGAGGGTGCCTAGCGATTTTTTCAACCTTGGTTAACAGTTGCCAAAAACAAGACTACATGGTTGAATAAAGACTAGGTACTCACCAAAAAGCATCCTTCTTCTCTTGTGCTAGTAGTTCTTCGAAAGAAATGTCAGCAAATTCTGCATCTTCATCAGACTTTGGTTGTGTTTCCATGTGAGCACCAAACTCAATCATCTTTAAGAAGAGGGTAACAAAGAGCCAAATGGTCAGGTCAGCTATACCATAGGAATTAGGAAAGGAAAGAGATACCACAAGACAACCTCAAGTAGCAAAAGATATGATATTAATAATAATAAGCACGGATGCATGCAGAAAGAGTAAGAAAACTATATATAACCATATTGAAGAAAACAATTAAAAATAAAATAAAAATAGAGTTGAATTTAGAGTCACTAAATCCTGTCGAAGGTTTATAAAACCATCATGAATGGTAGAGATTTGCAAAAGCACATGTAAATGTTGATACCTTCTTGTATGCTGGAGAGACTTTAAGCTGCTGTTGGAGCCAATTATATACAAAAGCATCATCTTCCAGTCTCTTTTGTTCTAACTCTAGCTTGTATATCTATCTTGCACGTATTGAAAATTTGTTGGTATGTTGCACTCGAAAAAGATTATGTTGCATATTAATTGAGAAAGAAAAACCCTTTTGCCTACCTGTTGTCTTAGGCGATCCAATGAAGACCTATCAGCCCGGTACAATAAGGCCTTTGTTATTGTGAACCTTCTTTGGATAACCTCAGACCTGTTTAAAAGCATAACCATAGTTATATTTCGGCATGCAAAAAGTTTTGTTTGCCAGGCAATTTTGAATTAGAAATCAGAAACCAAGAAGAATGAAAAATTCAGCTACATAGTTAACAAAATACTGTAAATGACGGGTATCAATTGAAAGAGCTAAACAAGAATTGTAGATGAACTTCTGTAATAAAAATAATAAAAGCTAAATCAAATCAAAACTCATCTTTTTGGGGTCTAAAACATCAAGTCTGGCGTTGTTAGAAAAATATTGTGCATTGAATAAACATCCACACGTAAGTTCTATAGAAGACGCTCTTGTATACGCTTATCATCATTCATCATTGTGTGAGAAATACAAGTATACAACAGTAGCTCACAAAAAAAAAGTCAATAACCAAAAACATTGATATTTACAACTAAAGAAAATAGAAGGCCATACTTGTGTTGTAGCTCATTCCTCGTCTCCATCAAGCAATTAACAAATTGTTCAACCTGCATATGCAAATTACAAACGATTTATAAGATGTGTGAAGAAAAACAAATATAAAAAAGGTCAAACAACTAAAATCACATTGATCAAATAACAGCTCAATATTACTGTATATTTTGCCCAAAACAGCACTCACACTAAGCTATACATTTGTTCATGGTATGAAGTTCTAATGATTTGAGTGTTAGGATCCTTATATTTCAAGGAAATGCTAAACATCCATCTTGAAAATTGAAGCAATTGGGATGATGAAGTTTGATTATATTAAGAGAAACTTCAGAAACAAAAGAATTCAAATTTCAAAGGGAATAATCAAATACTTGAGATAGAAAACATATTCACAAACACATTCAAGGCAGCAAAAAAAAACATAAAGAGTACCTGAGCTAACTTTAAGGTACTGGAGGCTTTGGAGCCATGGCACCTGACAAGCTCATCGTAGTGTTGCTTAATCCTCCTCTGAGTCGCACTAGACGACGTCGTAAACGGGTACAGACATACCAATTCTTCCTTCTCCTTCTCTTTCACAACCCCAGCCCCTTCCTCCTCCCCATTCGAATCGGGTCGCTTCTTCCTAGCCCGTTTCTTCTTCTTTCTCTTCTCCTTCACCGCCTCCCTCCTCGCAACTGAACCAGAGCCGTTCTTCTCCGCTTCACTGCCCTCTCCGTCACTAAACTTCTCCCATTTCGGCGAGCTGGACGGCAAGATCTCTAGAAGGAATGAATGGGACATCCGGGTCGGGTCAGGCCCGCGCTCATCCTCTATCTCCTCAAGCTCCGGAACCTTATCCACATCGGGCTGTTCGAGATGAACCGGAGCTTTCCGGGGCTTGGAGTAGAGGGAGAAGGCGAGAAAGGAAAGAGTGAATGTAAACAGAAGCAGAAGAGCAAGCATGAGGTGGAGATGCTGATTACGATTACGGATAATGTGAAGGACGAGGCAGCCCAATCGCGAGAGGAAGTTAGAAGGAGAAGAAATGGACGCGGCGAGGAGAGAGAATGAGAGTTGCAGAGTAGACGCCGCCGCCGCCATGGGAGCGCTTTTCGGAGCGTAGCAGAGCGGTGGAAGAAGAGACAAATGCACAGATTTTAGAGTATCCGGTTTGGGAATTGCTTTCTTCCCTCTCCTACGTAAACTCTGCTTAGCAAATTGCTAAAGAAAGACAAAACAAAGGGACCTCCTTTCTTTCTTTCTATAAACACTATTTTAAATCTTGAGTAAATTATCCAAATCATGAATTTTATGAGCGGTACCAAATCAAATCTACTATATATATAATATATTACACCTTTGCTTATTGCGCCTTGATCCGAATTATCGTTTCAAAATTTCACCCCTGTGATTAACTAGGGGTGTAAACAAATCAAATAAAAAAAAAATTGATTTGTGATTCGAATTCGAATGTGTTGATTCGAATTCGAATGTGTTGATTCGAATTCGAATATTTCGAATACGAATCTGAATTCGAATACTTTTTTCGATTCGAATATTTCTCGAATACGAATTAGAGTGTATTCGATTCGAATATTTTATGCTATTTAAATATAATTTTTTATTATATTTTATCTTAATTTATTAGAGAATTTTTAAGCTATGCATTTTGAATTCGAATATTCGAGTCGAATCAAATATATTCGAATAAACTGATCGAATCGAATACGAATCAAATTTGATATTCGAATATTAAACGAATACGAATACGAATACGAATATTTGAATATATAGTCGAATTCGAATCGAATGAATACTGAGATATTTGATTCGTTTCGATTCGTTTACAACCCTATGATTAACTAAGCTGTCTATGCGTACTTAGATTACTTTTAGAGCATCCATAATAGTGGAGATATTTTGTAATTTTTTAGATGTTTTTGTAAGTGTGATTAAGAAAGAAAATATATGAGGGAGAGAAAAAAAAAACAACCAAAAAGTTAGAGTGGCAGCCAGTTGGCGGCCACTCTGACGCGCCTCAGCGAGCGCGTGGGGAACACGCGCCCGCTGGGACGCGAAGTGCGCCCAAATGCGTTAGTTAGGCGTTTTTTTTTTTTAGTGTACTCCTACAAAGGGTAAACTTTCTTCATAATTTGATTTCCACACCAGTTTTTTTCACTGACATAAACCCTAAACAAACTACTGATGTGCATGCTCTTATTGAGCCATGGGGTAATCATCTTGGTGTGTTGCTTTTATAATATTCATGACTCTTTATCTTAATTATGTGATAAAAGTAAGATTGATGATTTCTTTTGTAAGATAATGACTAATTGTGTGATTGGTGGGATGATGATGGCCCTTAATTATAGTAATTACATTTAATGCTATTCAATTTATAGTAATTATTATTATAATTATCTTTCAATGATTATTTTAACTGAATTAATTTTGTGAGTTGGACGGATAATATGTGTTTTTGCGTTGTTAATGTCATTAGTGTTATTCAACCGTTGGGCGAGTACTATCACAACATGTTTATACTCGAACTCTCATCTTATTTCTGAAAGAAAATTTTAAGTGAAATTTTGCATTCATGTTATACTAATGTCCGGAAGAAGTACGTCTTAAATTTAAGTAATGAAAAAGGGGGAGATTCTAATTTCTAAGTACCCTCACATTCTCAATTAGGAAAGTGTGCTATTTTCAATTGTACCAACAGCTTCCAACAAGGAGAGGTGAAGAAAAGAAAAATGTACTTTCCCATTTTGACCTTTAAAATTGTTGACCACACCACTACTACTATGATAACTCAGGATGGATGTAGGGCAAAGATTGCAACCATCCAAAGAAAGGCATTATTCTGGTGCAATAAATTATGCATGGAGTACAACTTTAACAGAACTTCAAAGAAGAAAGCAACTGAGACAACATTTCAACCAAGAAAGCTTTGATGTTATTATTACAACATTATATTCCAAGCATATTTTACACCTTACAATGGGCAAAGCAATGAGAATATTGCTTTTTTTTTTATACATTGAACCAAAAAAAAAAGGAATAAACTTTTGAACTTCCTGAGACCCAAAAGCTTCTTAACACACCAATTTGCACATGGACTCACTTAGTTTCGTCTCGATGTGCATTTCAACCTTCAGCTGCAAATGGCGGGGGCGACTAATGTATGTATATACTATATATACATGTTTCTTTGGCCGGAGGGCGTGTTGCATATCTGTACAACTTCATCCGCGGGCCAAAAGACAATATAGTACTTCAAAGAATCGAGTTTTGCAGAATACATATATATATATATATATATGTTTGTGTTGTGGGGTGATCGAGGAACTAAACTGATACCGTGTTTATTCCTTTATCCTATGATGTTGCAAATCATTAACTGCAAACAACTTCCACCGAGAGTTTCTTCATCACGCTGGGGCACGGATCGCCTCCAAAGGCCTCGGGCGTTACAGGTACTGTGCACGAGTTCCACCCGATGCAGTACTAGAAACGTAAAACGCAATTAGGCATTGAATCCAGTGGATGTTTTAGCAAGATTATTTTGACAGTTAGCTGTGAATGATCATTCTGTTATGGTAGTTGGTAAAAACGAGAGATTCTGGATACCTTTTGGAAAATATCGTAGGAATGGAAGGCGTGGCAGGTGCCTTCGCTGAAGCTTCCACAGCTCCCCCGGGGGGTTCCAAAGCTCGCGAATTTGATGGAGGTAATCTTCTGGCCAGCGCCACATGAGAGGTGAGCCTTAGGCCTGAGCGGTCTGGTGGCTTTGCCCGAGGCTTGCATCTCCCAATTCATCAGCTGCGGTTGCCATTCGTATATGTCTGCACACACACTAGCCACCTCTCGTTTCACCAGCGAGACTCCGTATGGATTCCCTCCCCATTCCTCGAAAGCAACTAACAGATTCCCAGTCGGGCGCAGCCACGAACGAGGGACATGATACCTGAACCACACACTTTTGGTGAACAACTGGACTATAATGTACATGAGCCAAACCACACTAAAAGATTGAATCCAACCAATTAGCTAGTCTAACTCATGGCCTTATAAACCCATATATTCTCTCTTAGTTTATACTCTTAACAATTAGTACTTTTATCTTACCATCTTTGCGAAGCCTCTCCACATTTACTCAAACATTTTTTCTCGTCAAACCAACCCGCATAGTTGCAGGCCCCACAGGCACCACCAGACGCTTTGTATCCTGGCCAATAGCGCCCAACGCTTTGACCATTTATCCATATCTGTCCCTTACCCATGGTATTCATATCCAACGCCAAAGGCTCATTTCCTGCAGGAGCATCGAATGTCGTCTGGAAAATACAAAAATATATAATTCAGTATAGGGATATGTTGAGTTTGTCTCATATAGGCATTAGGAATATGAGTTTATCTTATACTAGAAATAGGAGTTAAGCAGGTAGACCCATTGTACAGAGATTAGATGCCTATAAATATATTAGTTGTATCCCTAAGGGGTTGTATCACCACTATCACCATCACAAGTAATAAAAGAATAATTTCACCCCGTGGACGTTGTTCTTGTTAATCTCAACAGGATACAAGTCACATAAAACAAATTAATAGCGAGAAAAGGGGAAGAGTAAAGCGGTGCACACCTTATACCATGTCAAAGGCTGTTTCTGAGCGATGAAAGAACCTTCAACCCACTCGACAGAAGAGCTCCCGCTAAGGGAATGAAGACTCAATACTTCTCCTTTAAGACCAATCTGGCAAGGAAACACCTCTGATTATTAAGTAAATAAACAGGAACGAGCAATTAATTTTACGGTTAAATATCTTATAGCGATTAACGAACCTTGTAAGACCATTTTTGCCAAGTTAAATCTCTCTTCCCCTCATTAAGACCACTAAGTGAAACAGGGCCAAGTACACCAGCATTCCACGTTTCAAAATGAGGGCCAACATTCTGGGTAAATACACATGTATAAGTAAGACAACCTATATATATATCATGAAATAAATTGTACAAATCATATCGAATTACAAATGGAGACATATTATGGGTTTTGGAAGAGAGAACAAACCGGAAGGCCAACAGCGATGCTGAGGAGCGAAATTTTGTTGACACCAGCTCTCAGATATACCGCTTTACTGAATGTTACTTTCGGGTTCTCTAAACTTCCATAGGAAGTTCCTGCAACAATGCATACCTACTAATTTAGCGTTTATGAAACATTCAAAGCAAAAACTATCTAGCTGAATGGTTAATGGATAGAATTACGGTTGTTAACTGAAACGCATGTACGAGATTGAGTCATAGGCTCAAACAAAACCGAAATACATACCTACTAATTGACCGTTGATGAAAACATGCAAAGCATGGCCAGCTGAATAGACCGTAAGCCAAGGCCACTTTCCACCTTTCAGAAACGCTTCTCTCGGATCAATCCTGACACTGGTGTTGGAAATCATGACATAAAAACGAAACTATAGTTAAATCACCTAAGTTAATTTAATCATTTTTTCAAACATTATGGGGGCGTTTGGTAAATAGTGCTGATAGTTGTTAGCTAATTGGGTTAGTGGGTTTAACTAGTTGATAGCATTAGCTGATTGTAAAAAAATGTTTGATAAATTAGCTGTTAACTTATAGCTGATTATATGCAAAATGACGCTCTCAAAAAGCTTATCAAAAATGAGAAGCTTTTTGAATTTTAGAGTTTTGGAGCAATAAGCTGTTACAGAAAGCTAATTAATCAAACACTAATATTGGCTGTTTAACCAAGTCAAACAGCTAATAGTGGTCAAATAAGCCAAAATTGGCTGATAAGCTAACTATATTACATTATTACCAAACATGGCCAATATGTAAATAGACTATATTCAAGCTGTTAAAAATGCACTTACTCTGTCATATACCACAAATAATCGGAAGCATCTCTCGTGGTATTTATCTGCTCCAACAGCCCGGTAGCTGTAAATGTATTATCGTCATATGATGATGTCTCTTCATTATATGACTGCCAAGAGAACCCGCGACTGACGGGAGTCATTTTCATTCGTGAGCTTTGAGCACCGACCTTCATGTGAAACTCGGTTAATGTAAGTAACTCTTCACAGTGATGTCGAGGCAAAAAAAAAACAAGAGTTCTTGTGCTCACCCGTGCTGTATTATATACAGTGTTCTTGCAGTCGGGAAGTATGCTGATGGACCAAGGCGGCAAGTTGTAATGCATGTTCCCGAAAGCCACTTTAGCAAAAGAATGTTGGTTATTATTTGCGAGGAACGCAGCACAAGCTCCCGATTTCGACTTGAACACACGAGCCTGCGTTTAGTAAAAGGTTAGTATATATTCGCTTGAGTTTCAAACACGATGAGATGAATTGAGAGAAATTAAACGAAGTAATCGATCCAAACCTCTTGATAGTTGCCAAGCGATATTACGTTTGGATCTCCCGAGACTAAAGCCGGTTCGCATAGCTTGATTGCTCTATGCAGATCTTTCAGATGACCCCATTTAGGCTCCCGTAATAAACCTTTGACATATCAAGTAAACGTTGCAATAAGTTTATCTTAACACTTTATGGCCCCGACTTTCAGACTCTTCCCAATACAAAATTATATCATTGGCCTTGAAATCACCTTTTGGACACGAAAAATTTATTGTTAGTTAACTAAGAGCTGTTCTTACCGAATTCATCAATAGGAGCATCATAGTCGTAACTAGTGGCAATAAAAGGCCCTCCCGCCGTCCTGCCAAAGTTTGTGCCCCCGTGAAACTGGTCAAAAACAATAACAAAACAATTAGATGCTGAAAAAGCAGAGAAAATTATATGAAAAAAAAAACAGGAACGTACCATGTAATAATTGATAAATGAGCCGCCTTTCATTATGAACTTTGCAACAGCATAAGCCAAATCCTCAGCTGGACGGTAAGGTACTGGACCTCCAAATTCAGTAAACCTGCAATAGTATTCAACGAGATTATTAGCAACCTCAAATATCGAATTTGGCATTTAACACATATATTTACAAGGGAAAAAGACTAAAGTAAGGTTACCAAGCAGTCCAGGCTTCGGTCCACATCTTGGGTTTATAAGCCTTATTTGGCGAAAACCAGTCACAATAGAAACCATTGCAAGCATTAACCTGGGAGAAAACGAATAGACATCCCAAGATGTTTCAATGAATGGAAAACGACAGTACAAGAAAATAGATGTCTACACATATTCAGACCTCAAATTTCAACATAGAACAAACAAAATAAAAGGACGAGAATTGTGAGAAGAAGTGAAAGACAGGCCATGTGAGGGGCTGGAAGACATCTATAGATTCATATAAACCATTCACGGGGACACTAACTGTCACATAGAAAAACAGTGCCCCAACAACCATAGCAGGAAACATTGCACAAAGGTCATCTCCAATGAAATTAAGAAACATTATAACCAGAAAACCAAAGAATCGAGAATAATGGCAGCGAGACTTACAACTGGATCGGGGGCATCATCTTGCTTACACATGACCCACGGGACACCTGTGCCCAGGCCCACCGCCATTTTGGCTGCCCACTGTGCATAGGATTTTCCCGGTGCACCCAGTTCATACTCCATCGGTCCATATTCATTCTCGATCTGCCATTCGATTTTTTTAGCATATTGTACAGATAAAGTAGGCATAACTTTGTTCCCTGAGCAATACATTAGTTTTACCTGAGATAAGATTATTGGACCACCCTGAGATTCATACAGTCTTTGTGATTTCATCATATTAACAATCATTGTTGTGAACTTCTGCATTGCAGCCTGTTTGACAGATAATTTTAGAACAAGAAATTAAAAAAAGAATTATCACAACCAAGATGAGAGACTTTCAATATGACTAACTAACCTTGAAAGGTCCATTATCTGTCCTGAAGCTGACACCAGGAACATACTTTAGCCAAACTGGGAAACCCCTGAAATTGAAACAAGAAACAAAAAATGCCCAAAGACCCTTCAACCCTGTGCGCAAAATAGAAAACTTTTTCCAATAAAGTTACAATTTTTATTTTCTTGAAATATTACCCAAAGTTCCATTCAGCGCAGGCATATGGTCCAACTCTGAGATGAACATAAAGTCCAGCTTGCTGTGCCAACTTAATGAACTTCACTAAATCATACCTCCCTTCGAAATAATACTGCAAATCCCCCCCAAAAAAATTAATCAGTAAAAATGCAAAGAAATATAAATATTCAGGGAAAAAAATAAGCTTTTTTTTTTTTTTTTTGTCTTGCTTACTTTGCCAGGTTGAGGTTCATGTCCATTCCAGAAAACATATGTCTGGACTACATCCAAGCCTCCTTCTTTTGCTTTCTTAAGAAGATCCGGCCACATCTGTACCCAGAAATAATAAGCAAGACAGAGAGCTCAGAAATACTGTTCTCCTAGAATCCTAATAACAAAACAGTAACAGAGGAAAAAAAAAAACATTGGATAAACCTAGGAATTACATTGGACAGAAATATACCTCAGGGGTACTTCTAGGATAGTGAATGGATCCAGAAAGAAGGATCTTTCTTTGGCCATTAATAATGAAAGAATGCTTATCATAAGATACTGAAGCAGTTCCAAGAGAAACCCAAGAAGTGCCCAATAACACCACCAACAATACCACAATCACATCCCACATTTCATGTTTCCATCCCATGTTTAATGTTTTTCCTCAAACTGCCACCCCTCTCTTCTTCTTCCTTTCTGGGCAATGCCCCTTCTTCTTTAATTTCCCACTTTATTCTATGCTCTTTTTTTTTCTCTATCTTCTAGAGAGAGAGACAAAGAAGGGCTGCTTTTGTTGTCTTGAGATTTTTTTTTTTATTCCTTTTTTAAGCGTACAGATGCAGAGAAACGTAGTGTGGTGAGAGAGTGTGTGCGTGATTAATTGTAGCTTGAAACTTGGAGACATTAGTGCTCTGCAGCTGCCATTTTATAGCACCAATGGAGGTCCGAGTGGGCCCCATTTTTGGACATTTTACGCATCAAATGGGGCCGCCACCCGCCATGGCAAGCATTGCTTGTAGCCGCTGAGGTTAAAAATCCGTTTAGTTCGGTAAGCTTATCTGATTTGATTCGCGTACGTTGAACTATTAATTTGATTTGATGCAGGTAAATAAACCCCCTATCAACATGTCTATGAGGATATTTTTGTCTTTTAACATACGTTAAATCGTGAGTCTCACTATCAGTCTTCAAATCCACTGAGATTCGATATCATGACCTCTCACATGAAAAAAATCACTACATGCCATCTGAGTACAAGATGTTTGGCCTTCACTTAATTTACTGGGTTTTGTAGTTTTGATACGTACAAACTACGAAGCGAAGCGTACAAATAATCAAGATTCTCCACTGATCCAAGCATAGCCGATTTGTTTCTGTATTGCATTAACCAAACACTGCACGGAGCGTTGGCCCTCTCCGTGAGGGAATCATGACGAGTGATACGAGCGTGTCCTCACGCTCCGCCGCAGAGAGTGACAAGAATCTTACTCGATAACTACGAATTTATTTGGTCCGCATTGCCGCGTTTTGTTTGAATCAATTTTTTTAATACAACAATTTAACATAGAATTCTACTACAAAGAATTCCAAAATTCTACTCCCTTATTTATACTTCCTGAGGTGGTAAATCAGGATTGATTATTTTCATCAGGTAGGTTTACAGAAAAATATCTACATCAAAAGCATGTGAGAGGAAGTACAAGTTGAGATTTAAAATTGAAGTACACCAAGTATTTTCTAAGAAAAAAATGAGATTCTTTTTAATCATTTTTTTGTCCCACTATTTATGTATTTTTATTACTTAATGGTTAAAGTATTATTGACTCTTTATTTTTTTTTTATTTTTTTTTTCAGTATGACTCTATGACGTGTTTGGTTTCTCACTAACAAAGAATACTAAAACTCGTCACATTTATGTTGAACAATTGAATGTGTAAAGCTTATTAGTTAATGTATACACAAAATTATAATTTGTAGTTCTAAATCGTTAGGTTATATATTAAGAGGTTGATGAATCTAAATTGTCACTTTGTAAAAATTTAAAAGATGTATGTATGTATGTATGTATTTTATGACTTTGTATGTATGTATGCATATACTATTATTAAAAAAATTATTTCAATATAACTATAATTTTAATGTTGAGTACTAATATTAGGTATTTATTTGTGCACATACCACATAGAAAAGAAAATAGTATTTTGTATCAAAGTACAATCTATAGTAGAAAGTTTAATTTGACTAATTAATTTAAAATAACTCGTGATTTTTTATGTTGTATTGTTAAAAGAAAATTGGAATTAATTTCTATCATGTCAATTAATTAATAATTAGGTATAAATCTCTTCCTATCTAATAAATGAGTCTAATTTGGCTGCGAGCATTGAAACTTGAAAGTCACGGCTAAAGAAGTATGAATATGTTAAGGACTTTATGCTCAGATGACATGTAGTACGTGATTTCTTTTATATGGGAGGTTATGAGATCAAATTTTAGTAGAGGTGTTGTTGACTCTTTCTGCTTCATTAGGTAGCATTCAAAAATAAAAAGTAGGAATATGTTAAATTTGTATTGTACGGAGCACTTGTTGATTAGCAAATTGCACCTAAAAATTGTGAGCATTTTGTGTCTGAAATATTAATATCAAAATTATTTTCATCATTATTTTTTAAAATTTTGATTCTCATTCTCGAAGTTATACCAAACACATAAATTACTTTTACTACAAACCATTTTAATTATTAAGGGGATGTATTCAATAAAGACTTTTATAAACTTTTAAAGAATTAAAAAGTTTAGTGATATTTGATCTAGAATTTAAAAGTTGGATGATTCCAAATTCCAATTTTGATTTTGATTCCTATTTTTGAACCAAATTCCACCTTAGTCTTTAATCTTGTAAATCAGTCAATGAATTGTCAAATTCACTTTAAAATTAGATTCTCTCCTCTTATCCATATTATCGTGGGATTTTAAATTTGCAATTTTGATTTTCTTCTCCCAAAAGGTTAAATTCCAACCTTAATGATCCCAATCTTAATGACCCCATATTCCGGCTTGAGAGAGCGTATGGGATGAGGTAAATCACGGTGACTCAATGACTTAGTAGACAAGATCAAATGTCGGTGTGCACGAGGAATCTGTCTACTTTGAACATAATCTCTACAATGTCACAGGTTTGAACCTTAGTCTCTTCTTTCAAATATTGCTTACTGAACTAGTCAGTTAAACCCGTACAGAAAAATATTATGGAGACTATAAACATGAGGAACGACCTACCCTTTCACTATCGGCAAGCAAAATGAAACATAAAAATGGTACGTTGGGTTAACTTGAAAGAGAAAGAAAAAGAGGAAAAAGGTCTCCTAGATTGAATAGCCCCTCATCTCTCTCTTATTAAACCTGCAAGCAAAGCAATGTAATGAGTTGCATGCACTCCACCATATATCACCTTTCTTCAAGTCTTTCAAACATTACAATTGCCAATAAATTATTTTTAATTTTAATTTCATAATACCACTCTGTGACTACCAGCAAAACAAAGTTTATGAAATTATAGATATATTTTATTTTATGTTGATTGATCTGACTACCTGAGCTATATATGTCTCGGAGCATTAAATTATATTATTATTTCTTATAAATAATACTGACATTATTGTTCATAAAAGAAATTAAATAGCGATTATAGAAAAAAAATTACACTAAAAAAATATGATATAGACTTGAGTTCATAATCTTTATCAACGACCATGACTCTTAGTTACGAAGCCAAAGTGGTCATTGGCGCAACATCACCTCTCCATGCATCATTATTACATGCACCAACGAACACCTTATTTATTTATTTTCTTACATGGATCAGAAAATGAAACAAAATAAATATCACATCTTATAAATTTATTCCAGTTAATTCTCATGTCTTTATCAATGAAGGCTCATCAACTAATTTAATTTTTTTTTTTTTACTAATGCTAGAAATCAATAGATTTCCGACCACCCAAGTAATCGGAAATGGCCTTAATCCGGTGGCAAACACTTGTTTCGACCACTTTTTTTCAATCAATTTGGGTATTCGGAAAAACCCTCGTCGCTATTTTTAACCGAACAAAAAAAAAAAAAAAAACCTAAATTTGTCAACAGATCGAAAAAAAATTCATATGTAGGTATTAAATGGGTAGATTAGTTAAGTGAGTAGTTAAGCTTGCTTATCTTAAATTGTGTTATGATGGTGACTTCAAACTTTTCCAACTAAAAAAACATTAATGTCCATCATGACCATCTTCCATCTTCTATTTAATCTTTTTTTCCCTTTCTTATTACGATTCCCCTATATAGTGAATATATTTATATTTATTGTAATTAATTAAAAATCAATTAGGATTTAGGTTTTTTTCCTAAAAAAAAAAAAAGGATTTAGGTTTTTTTTTTTTTTTTTTTTTTTTTTTTTTTGGTTGCAGAAGTGCATCAATTTGAGTAATTCCTTTTCACATAAGTTTACCTTTTTCAATTAAAAATTATAGAGTAGATATTTAAAAAGCACGTATTAACTAAGTATTATAATTATCATTATTATTATTATTATTATTATTATTATTATTATTATTATTATTATTATTATTATTATTTGTTTCAATATTAACAAATGCTACATGTACTAAATTTATAGTCAAAACCAACAATTTTTTTGGGATAGAGAGCATAACTATATTGTTTTTTTTTTTTTTTTTTTTGAAGAAAAACTTAGGACCAGTAATCTCATACATATCATCAGAAATCGACAACATGTCCTAAAATGAGTGGGCGAGTGAATGGAGCATGATTCTTGTACCAGAAGGTCGTGAGTTTGATTCTTAACAACATTTTCTCGATTGAGTCTGTCGCCCACAAGTTTCCCTCGTTATTAAGAAAAAATCGATAACCAAAGAAATTAATAAATTTATTACAAACACAGAGAAATAAACAAAAATTGAGGGGAGATATATAAACCAAACCCTCAAAAAAAGGACATAAACCCACATAAAAAACAACTAATTAACAACAAAACTTTCCTTTGTCCTTTATTTTTTTCATTGACTAACAGGGAATAAATGCTGATAGCTAGGACTCGATCGTGGGATGATACAATGTTATTATTAATATTTTTCATGGAAGTGCAGTAATTATGGAAATAAAATTGTTATTTTTATGGGATGATATAGGATCAAATAGAATAATTATACAATTAATAATTTAAATGGATGGATATATGAGATGCGCATGACCTGGCCTCAAAGGTTTAATGAGAGGAAATATTTGATGAAGCCAATTTTAAATAATTGATGTTTTAATGCATGATTGTGAATGGAGGATTAGAAAGTCAACTTATTAGTTGTTTGATAATCAAAAATTTTCATTTCATGATAAAATAATAATTATTGAATATTACGTTTTATTTATTAAATCTAAGTATAATATTCTATAATATATTGGATATAGTACACCTAGCAATTTTTAATTTTTCCCTTAAAATCTCAATTATTGCGATGATCCAAATTTTATGGAGATTATGGAATTGATTAACATGATACCATATCCCAAAACATGAACTAATGATATATGGTTAGATCGAGCAAAAATAATTGAAGCATGTGCTCCATTTCAACTAAAAGCCTAAACTTATAGTTGGATTGCACTTTGAACTCATGGCCTTTGGTCTGACTCTAATACCAAATTGAAGCATATGCTCCATCTCAACTAAAAGCCTAAGCTTATAGTTGGATTACACATTAATTGTTATATAATGCTCAACAGATTGGTTTATTTTCTTAAATAAAGTATCATATTGTAATCTTGTAATAGGAATAATTTATTCTTTTCTTCCATTTCACCTCTTAACACCATTCTTTCATATTAAAGAAAAAAAAAAAAAGGAAAATGCCCCGAAAGGGGTGATCACAAGAGCGGGATTGACCCATTCACGTCATCAGATAATTGTTGCAGGTTTCCTGCGTTAGCCAAAAATAATAATAATAAAGGTAAAAATTATAAAATAACCCCCTCCCCCCTTCCAAATTAAAAAAAAAAAAAAAAAAAAAAAACAAAACAAAACAAAACAAAACAAAATAAATAAAGAAACGTGATATGGAAGGAGGTGCATGTATGATAAACCTTTGCTGGCAATTTATGACTTAGATAAACATAGAGGCCCCCATACAGCCTGCAAGCAATTAAGCTTTCAATGCATATATAATTTAGAAGAGATGGTGAACCACTACTGCACTACAAGTCTAAATCACACCTAAATTATGAATTATTATTCCTAACCAAAATTTGACTTCAATTGCCAGTGAAAACACAAATGGAATCATTGATACATCATAACAAATTAAATATGTTTTTTTCCTTTTTTTTGCATTAACTAAATTTTATCAGCTTAAAATAAAGTTACACACATATCATATATACAAATAAACTATATGTTGTACCATGTAAATCTCGTCATTTACATAAAAACAAAAAACATAGTTAAGAAATAAATGAATTTCAATTATGCATTGGAATTGCTCAATTATATTATATATTTTATTTTTCTTTTCAACGTATAACAATTGAAAATCGTGTGATTTGTACTAGGTGTAAGAATTTTATATAAAAACTAATTCTCAATGTATGAATTGCATCCCTACATGCAAGATAGATTCTTTTAGCCACGCATTTCAATTTATTAAAAAGTGAAAATGTATTTATAGCAGTCGTCTAAAGTCTAAACCCATATTTAATTATTTATAAATATTAAATATTAATAATAATAAATGTGCGGTCCAACTATGATCGAGTTTAGACTTTTAGTTAAGATAGAATACATTATTTAAATATAATTAATGCATATTCAAAATCTTTAAAAAGCTCAATTTTCTCAACTTCATATGTATATCTTGAGAATCGATTTCTCATTCACAAAAGTATCCATTGTAATTTGGATATATAAATATATGAAATTCTTCATCTCAACTAGATAATTTTGACTCGACTCAAATCAGAAGCGGTTCCCACTCAATACATGGCCTCATGACCACTCACATGTTATTTTTGCTAATTTTTCCAACATGATACCTTGATACAACCATTCATGATATGTTTGGTTTGCCCGCATGGGTAGCTCAACTGGTCATAGAGGTGAAACTTTGGAAGAATGACCAGGGATCGAGCAACCTCTCAAAGTGAGGGGGGCTCCTTGTGCGCAGTGAGCACCGGTCTAGCCTCTGTGGTTCATGTTCAGTTGAGTCACCATGATTTACATCCTCCCAAATACTTTGTCGGGCCGGGGTGTGAGGGACCCTTAGGGTTGGGGTTCAGCCTTTTGGAAGAATGATATGTTTGGTTTCACAACGTACTATGAGAACAAATATTGACAGTATTTGGGGTAATCCCAGCTAAGATGGCAAAGGTTACAAACTTGTAACCACAAAATCACGAGTTCAAATTTTCACCTTCTTAATTTGAGCCGGTCAACTATGATTGACCACAAACAGATTTACCTTTTTGTGGTCATTTACCAGTTAGGATCACAAGACGATCTACCCAATAGTGTTGCAGATTTCCCTCGTCACCTCCAAAAAATGTATTTAATACAAAAAAGTTCATGCGCCACAATATAAGTCCCTATTTTATTTATTATTATGATCTTCAATTAAAATATTTATAGGGCGTGCAGAGGTCATATATCTAGAAAATATGATGGCAGGTGAGAAAATGACATGATTCACATGGGATGAAGTTGTTTAATTTACCCTACCTATAGGAGGCTGCAGTGGCTGTTGCTTTCAAGATGGTGTGTTTTTAAGGTCAGTGGGGATGAAGAAATTAAACGAAGTAGTCAAAGTACCGATCAGAGGGACATTAGTAGTAGTTACAATAATGTCACATTTTCACAAAAATATATAATGTTGCCTGTCTGTCTAACATTTGATCAAACACTCAAAATCAAGAAACAACTGGAGCCATCTGATTGTTCGATGAGTGCTTAATTTGTTGGATTTCAACACCATAATTATGGTAAATGGTAGGATTTCCACATTTTACTTTGAGTTAATATCACAAATGAAATCAGCTTGGTTGGCGTGAGTGGTCGTGCGAACGGGAAAAACCAATCTAGCCCGTACTTTACCCCTTAATTGGGCCATTTCAGTGCGAACGGGGATTAGTTTGAGTATGTTCGACTAGAACACGTACCTTAACTTTCATTTTTTACCATAAATCATTTCTGTTAAATGAGTGTTAAATCTAGGAGTATTATCGTCAATTAATTAATGTGATTATGATTACTTTTTTTAGAGAATTATTTGAGCTAATTTAGTATGATTATGATTACTTCTTTTTAGAGAATTATATGGCAACATATAATTAATTTTAAATATTAATAAAAATTAAGTTAATAAATATAAAAATTATATTTTAAAATGTAAAGTAAAATTTTATAAATATATAAATTATTCTCATATTGTTAAGCTAAAATATTTTTCTTCTTAGATTAATAAATCTCTAAAGGGTAATTATTTATCATTATTTCATAAGTATAATTATCTGATACTTATAGTACATATCAAATAAATCCTAGATTATACAATTTTGTGGTATACGTTGATAAATTACAATAAATAAATACTTATTTGAAAATCTAATGTGACAGCCACGCGTCCCGCGGGTGCGTTACAGGTACTCAACTAGCACCGATTCGACACTGACTTTTTTTTAATATTTTTAAATCAAGTTTGTTTTAATTTATTTTGTTTTTCTCTTCCCTTCAATATTCTTTTTCCTAATCACACTTACAAAAACTCTTCAAAAATCACAAAAAAAAAAAAAAAAAAAAAAAAAAAAAAAAAAAAACTACACTATTATGAATGCTCTAAGCTTTCTCAATTATCGTTGTATAGTCATTTACCAATAACGTCACACGATTAACTTTACTCAAAGCACACCTTTTAACATTTTAATCTTCAAATCAGTGGGGCTAAAAATTTTAATTTAGGACTGCATAAAGTTTGAAGGCATGGCATATACAAAAATGGTATACATACAAGAATATAATCTTTAGTGCACTTACTTTTCTAGTGGTCTAGTGGATCGATCGAGTCGAGTGGATATATACCAACGAATATTAATATTGATCAATTGTGGCTTTATTAATTCCTCTTCTTTGCATGCCAAATTCATACATCCTTCGTAGGGTTGGAATCCAAATGCTAGTAAAACTGAGCTTATGAAACTAGTTTAGGTTGATTGGTTAGATAAATTGTGCCTCAAGAACATAATTATTAGTGTATGCGTGAAAACAAAAATACTATTTTTTTTTAATTTTTATTTTTTAGTGAAGCGTACAGGGGTGACCACGGTTCGGTTCAAACCGAATCGTGAACTGTTGAATCGAAACCGGAATCGAACCCTCTGTACGGTTCCGGTTCCAAATCGAAAAAAATTAAAAATTATAGTGTTTTTTTTTTTTTTTTAAATAAAAAATAAATTCGGTTAGAATAGGCGGTTCCAACCGGAACCGTCGGTTTTGAACCGGAACCTTACTATAAGGTTCCGGTTTGTCCATTTGCGGAATTGGAACCGGTGATTCCGAACCGAAATCGGAACCGCAGTCACCCATAAGCGTATGTGAATAAATTTGATTTTTTTTTGAATGCTACTGATTTGAGAAGCGACAACTATGTTACTCGACCACAAGGTTTTTGGCAATAAAATTTCATTAATAATTACAAAAATTATCAAATATTAATGTGATGTGTTGCCATTATTTATAAGTAATCAATAAATGTAAAATAAGATAAAAAAAATATAAACATGACATATATATATATATATATATATATATATATATATATATATATATATATATATATAATGTTTATATTTTTTTATCTTACTTTACATTTATTGGTTACTTATAAATAAATCAATGGCAACACATCACATTAATATTTGATAATTTTAATATGCTATGTGTACTCTCATTTTCTAATCCCAACTTTACTCCCACAGATTAATCTTGATATAGACATTTGTATTAGAATCCACGTGAAAACTATTTTGGCCAGCAACACCTAATGTGGGTGGATCCTACTGGTGCATGCACTTTTAACCCCACACTCATACACACACATATATAATGATCGAATATCATGCACCAAAATAAAATAATTTTTTTAACAAATTAAACTATATATATATATATATATATATATATATATATATATATATATATATATATATATATATATATATATATATTGCTTAAAGATATGCAGTGTCTTTGTTCTTAAGAAATAAGAATAATAATGATGGATTTCTTGAACCGCTTTCTGTTCACACTTTTAGGAGCCTCCCGACAGTCGTTGGATTAACATTTTAAATCGCACAAATTAAAGGCATCTCCTTTTATCCTATGATATAATCTATTATTTTAGTTCCTAGCCACAAAAAGTTTTAGCGGTGGCTATTTTCATTCTTTTATTTAAGGAATATTTGGTCTTTGTTTACTTAAAATGCATGTCATTTTGTAATAATTTATTGTTAGTTGTAGTGGAGTTTTAATAATTTTTAATTATTATATATTCTATATTCATTTGTTAAGTAGTAATTATTTGTAATACATTTTATATTTATTATTGCATCTTTAATTCCGTCGCTGAATTGTATGTACCATACCTCTAAAAGATGGAATAGTTGACCTGAAAGTTTAAGGCTACTCATACCAAGACCAAGATTCCTTGACGTTTGGCTAAAGACAACTACATCCATAGGTTAGAAAATCTACCGTGTTCGACGTAAGAGGATATATTCTAAAATAGAGAGATGTATTTAACCATTTATGTAACTTTAAAAAAAAAAAATTACAAGCAAATACATCTACTTTTTATTTTTAGGATATGAAATTTTATATACCATATTATGAAATATCTAATATTTTAAAAAAAGTTTAAAACATCATCAAATTGTTGATATGTAACGATGCAATTCACCGTTACATATCAACAATTGCACTTGTAGTTGTAGTTGCACAATGCACTTTCAAATTTTCATTTTTGAGTACACATAACGGAGAATTACGTAAATTTGTAATTTGTTGCACAATGTACGTTTAAAACTAATTTTGAGTCACATTTACCTACCAACGATTGCATTTATAATTATTACACGATACATGCTTGCAATTCTCACAAAAAGCATAGTTCTCACTGGAATCTGTCTTTAAAAATGTGCTAAATGATGATATTTGAGACATGTTTAATTTATATATTGAAAACAAAGATGATCATGCATGTATATGTTATAATTAAATTTAACTCTTTAATTATAACCTTAAAAATTTTAATTATAAAAATGTGCTAAATGATGATATTTGAGACATGTTTAATTTATATATTGAAAACAAAGATGATCATGCATGTATATGTTATAATTAAATTTAA
Source organism: Ipomoea nil (assembly GCF_001879475.1). Classification (NCBI taxonomy): domain Eukaryota; kingdom Viridiplantae; phylum Streptophyta; class Magnoliopsida; order Solanales; family Convolvulaceae; genus Ipomoea; species Ipomoea nil. Next base: position 4,132,742 of record NW_017618004.1, on the reverse strand, counting down.
CTCTTTAATTATAACCTTAAAAAAAATTAATTATAATTTGTGTGAGCACCATTTTTAGCCACACTTTAGGCCGGCCAGCAGCTACTAGGTATCTAGATGAGTGATCAAAGGTGACCCCATGAATGTCCACAAGCATGCAAATGTATATGGAGGGTCTAGTTGAAATGTTTCTTTCAACACTCATCTTTATATATATGTTCTCTACTGAATCACTGAATTTATTCAATTTCTTTTGTTCTTTTGCACTACAATTCAATCAAACCAAACAATCTACCCAACCTCATCTTCTTACTTTATCTAATTATATAAATGGAAGAAAGAGGTGTCACACAATTTCTACATTTATAATTAATTATTTGAAAGATCAGAAGAGTTTCTTGCTTCATGGTGCTTCTTACTTTATATAAATATACATATACTACTATCACACTTTTTAATTTTATTGAAGTAAAAAAAAAAAAAAAAACACAAAAGTTGCAATCCAATCCAACGGCTTAAAGCAAATAAGATCGAGGTTAAACTCTTATAAAAAAAATATACAATGTTAAAGAACTTTATGCCAGACTTTCTTTCAAGTAAGAGTCAAACTTTGTTGGCGTTCTCGTTTTTTTCTAGGTTAATTATTATGCCACTTTAGTGGGAGTAAAAACATATTAATCAGTAATAATCATTACATAACCTATAAAACTATTTAATTTCCTTTAAAAAAAAAAAAGCCAACAAAATATTAATCAGTAGAAAAAAAAATTATGAATATATACAAATAGAGAGATCTAGTTCCTATCTAGACAGATGAAACTAAGAGCTTGTAACTTTAACCAAAACATGAGTTGCATAATTTGCTGATCTTGAAATGTGAAACATACTTTAAAAAAAAAAAAAAACATATAAAACTATTTATATTATTATTTCTATTTCATTTTCTTTCAATTCTAAAACATACTCCATATAGTAATGTATAGTATTGAGATAAGTATCCAAGACTAATAAAATAGGGACGTAGAAGAATATATACTTGAATTGAAGTTTGGAGTCTATTAAACCACAATTAATTATATTGTTGCTAATTTGTGTTAATCGGTTGGGATTTGAAGTTCCAATAAGAAGATTGGAATGCCATGTAAGAAAAGGGAAGATGGGACCCTTGAAAGTAAACAAGGATAAGTAGTACACGTCAGCTGTACAAATGTGAATGGACGTACATGCGACCATATTAGGGATTCTCACTTCTCATTACATGGTTATTAACTTCAAAAGTATTCAACTTAGTTTCATTGCATATCCATCAATATATAACTAAATCATCATTCTAAAGAGATCCAAGAGTAATATTGTTCAATCGTGTCTAAAGATATCTGAAATAGAATAAAAAATTTCTTTACGTGAGTAAAAAGATAATATAAAAAGAGAGAAAAACAAGATGCAAAGTGTATAGATAGTTAGATACTCTACACTATCCAAAAAATTATGAGAAAAATGCATACGTCTACTAAGGCATAGGAAAATGATAGATAGTTATCTACATTTTCTTAATTAATCTGTTTAATTTTTATTTTTTTTATTCTTTGTTTTGTTAATGATGTGAAAAGAGAGCTAAAGAATAATATCGAAGATGTTCTAATAAGCCTGATGTACTTTTAGCCAATGTTGACTTGTATGTGTCTGCGTGCCACTAGCATACTGACGCCTATCTTTGTCACCATAAGATTAAATGTATGTTTTTTTTACTATTGTACCGATATTTATGTTCTATATATGAGATAGTTGGACTTTAATAGGGCACATTAAATTGTTAAGTATAAAGTGTTTAGAGATAGATTTGGTTGATATATATAATATACAAATGGAATGACAAGTATGAAGGGGATGGATAACTAAATCCCACACGTAATGGTTAACACACCAACACAAAACTAACATTAATCTTATCATATATGCATGGGCTTGTGCATTATCATCCATTGCCATTTGCCAGTGGCTCTAGGATTTGGTGGGCCCCTGCGCTATAGAGAAATGTGTGGGTCAGATTAAAAGTCTGGACATTATATTCTTGGAGATGGATCTCTCATAAAACGTGGGCCTATGTTTGGCCCCTTTTGATTTTATCAGGGGATGTTGGATATGCTTAATTTAAGGACTCTTCCCTTGTCTCAAGGGCCACCATTTTAAGGCACTTTTTGCTTTATTAGGAAATACCAATTATGTAAACACTCAACATTTGTTTCCAAAAAGATGAATCTCTAACTTTAATGTCCTCACGCTTTGACTCGACAGAGCATTTGTAAGGATGTAAATCATGGTAATTCAGTTGAACACAGAGGCTAGATCTTTATTTACTGTGCACAAGGAGTCCCTTCACTTTGAGAGGTTGCTCCCATACTGTCACTGGTGAGATTCGATCCCGAGTCATTGTTCCCAAACATTACCACTGTAACCAACTGAACTGTCCATGCGAGCAACACTCAACCTTCCCTATGGGGGCGATGTTAGTTTTTGGTTCCGTCGATGTGAAAGTGGTGAAATTAGAGCAGTTGGATCGCTTCAAGTACATTATTAATATCATAGCACTACGCTTTTAATTGAAAATTTTAGGACTTGAGCGATGAATTGCTGCAACCATTCTCTTAAGAACAACCTCAATAGAAGTTTTTGGTAAGGTTTTTTTGGTTATTATGAAAGAAAGAGAAAGTGAAGTGGCATAGAAGAGAGATAATTAGGGTTCTTTTGCCAAAACCCTAATATTTATAGAAAGAAAAAAAAAAACGTGTGATTTGTGTATACACACAAGGCCTAACGAGTAACGAGTGCATAATCTTTACATGCCAGTTAGACGATTAGAGTAATTACTAATAAGTGATCATTTCAATTATTATATTATTATATTTTAATTTCTACTTTCTTTTAATTTATACTAAGACTCACAACAAACTCTCCATAAACCAATCTGTTGGAATTGCTCTACAAATGTTATCATGCCACATATTGCTATTAATCAATTTAGAAAAAGTCTCATTTAAATTAACTAATAGCAAACTAACTTTTAACACACTACACATTATTAATAATTAATATGCGGTAGACTAATTAGGTATTTTGTAGTGTTTGAGGCTAAAGAACCTTTTTTTTTTTTTTTTTTTTTTTGAAATAGAGGCTAAAGAACCTAAGACATCACATATGATTTTGTCCAAACATAGGATGACTCACCGTACATATCCTACTCCAAAAGATAGCATTATAATAAGATAATAAAGGGTCGGCAAATAAATTTTGTGTTTTATCTTAAATTAGTTTTTTTTTTTTTCTGAAACTATCTTAAATTATATAATTACTTAATTTGATTAATCGACAGGCTTTGTTGATCATTATTACACGTATGGTAGCACTTACATGATGACTTTTCTATAAAGCATCAAAATTGCGAAACTAATTATAACATGTTTTCAACAAAAGGAAAAACAAATGATGTTCCAAGGTAATAAGAAACTTTAGTATGTTTTGTTTATATGTATATATATATATAATTTTATATCACTTTCTATTTGTTTAATTAAATTAAATCCAATGTTTTCAAATTGATGTTTAACAAATTTGTAGGACCACATTAATTATTTAATTTCAATCAACCCTATCCTGATTTGATGTTGCTAAGAACGTCATATATAGTATTTTTTTTTTTTGGGAACATTTTCTATTTGTTTAAATTAAATCCAGTGTTTTTTTAATTATCATTTTGGAGAAAATATTCTTTTCCAAAACACCCCCTATACTATTTTATTCAAATTAATTAAAAATTAATTACCTTTAAGAAATGCCCACAAATTCATCAAACACCTCTATGCAAATTAACAATTAATATTAAGTAGTACACATAATTAATACAAATTAATGCAATTCGTTAAACATTAAATAGCAAATAAGTCCAATATATTTATCTTGGACTGAAAATTAAGTTGTGCCTACTTCAATTTGAAGTTAATTAAAGCACGTACTTCCTTTATTTTGCAGCCATTAGTTAGGATTTTGGGTAGGTCACAAGTCCCAATCATTATACCAACACAAAATATGAATTGAAATGAATATAATGAAGCTGTACAGTGAATATATATACAAAAGAAGATGTTATCCACATTTTGGGAGAGAAGAAGGGCCAGCAATTTGCACTTTTCAGTACTGGGACATAGCCTAACGTACAAATTCCCCAAAAAAAAAAAAAAAAAAAAGACAATGGGTGTTTGGTAAATAGTTGTTAGCTAATTGGGTTAGTGAGTTTGACTAGTTGATAGCAATAACTGATTGTAGAAAAGTCTTTGATAAATTAGTTGTCAACTAATAACTGATTACATGTAAAATTATTTTTTTAAATATTTATCAAAAAACTGTTTTTTGAATTTTCACATTTTGGAGCAATAAGTTGTTACAAAAAATTAATTTTTTTGAATACTACTGACTCTATTATCAAACATGGTCAAAATAAAGATATATGTTTAGCTAATAACTTATGTTGGTGAGTAGGATAGTTTATCTTGGTTGGGATAGGAATGTTAACGTGGAAGTTGTATCCACATTGCATGCATATATAAACAGCTGATATATAGTTGCGTCGACAGTGCTACTCATAATTATACAACCAGTGGATCTTATCGTCGTCCTACTCATCCTATACGATAAGTGCCTAAATTTCTTGCTAAATTATTATTCTATAATAAATGTTTTAAGAACACACGTTTCGGTATAAAAGATAGGGTAGTAATAATATATATATTTCAATGTAACATAATTAACAACCATTCACACTCTTGTATACAATCACGACACGCCTCTAATGCAATGTTTATGTATAGAATAATTTCACTTTTGGTACGCTGACTATTATATATAAATCACATTCAAATACTAAAATTTTATAATTAGGTGTATGACTATGTAATTTATATAACATTTGATCCTGCTGTCTAATTTTAGAGCCAACTATTGCCAGAAGTATGTGGTCCTTCCAGAATAAGTAAATGCATGCAGTGCTCCTTCCAGAAGAAGCACTTCCATCCGTAATTGGCCGAAAAATTAGACGACAAAACCAAATGTGATACAAATTATATAGTCATGCACTTAATTAGAAAGTTTTAATAGTCAATGACCAAATGTGATTCATATATAATAGTCAAGGGACCAAAAGTGAAATTTTCTCTTTATGTATATTATGCTTATGAACATATAAAAAGAATCTTATGAACATACTACAAAAAGGGAATAAAAATAAAAATAAATATTATGAACATAATATATGATGAATGTTATTATACATGATACGCCTATAGTGTAATATTTATATAGATTAACCTTCGGTTTTATGAACATATAAAAGTAAAATTATGAATTTACTACTGACTGAATAGAAATAGATATGATGTACATGCAATTTAATATTTATGTATATTAAGGATTAAGTTTATAAAAATAAAAATATAGAACAAAACAAAATACAATACAAATCTTATTAAGCGTGATGTAGTTTATGTTGTTAACGATTTAATATAAAAACAACTATATATTAAACTAAAATCTACCATGCAAGATGAAGCACCATAGTCCACGATATATTTTGCGTCGGATATAATTTGAATACCTTTTGGGCCCAGAAGGGAAAGCACGAATAAATCCAATTCAGCAGTTGCAAGTTAGTGACAAGTTTGTCGTAGCTGACGATAGGGTGGGGACGACGTGGGGTTTTCGCATTAACATTTTCGGCCTTTCGCATGTTAATTGCTATATCTTTTTTTTTTTTTTCTCCCAAAAAGTTGAATCTCTCATCTCTCGCCTGAGCATTTAGATGATATAAATTACGGTGACCCAATAACTCAACAGACAGAATCAAATGTCGGTGCACACAAGAGATCTGCTCATTTTAGACATAATACTGCAAGCTAAAATTCGAACCTTGTCTCTTCTCCCAAATACTGCTATATCCCATTTTTATCACCACACAATGTCTCCATGGATCCCTGTGGCGGCTGTGGATAATATAACGTCGGACTCATTCTTACGTACTCGTCAAATAAAGGTTGCTTTTATCCAAATCATCCATTTGTGGATCAACATTCCAGCTTGAAAATACCCAGCTTTTTCTCAAAATATGGATAAGATCATAAGAATTTGCTATCCACAATATATTCAAAGCTACACTGCAACAATAAGCAAATTAAAATCCCATCATAATATCATATTCATATATGCCTTTCACATTTATCATATCATTCAAGACGAGAAGCAAAGTGACCCCAAGTGTGAACGTTGAACGCTTGTTATCAAGGCATGCACAAAAGCAAGCTAGTTAAATGGTTACCAATATATCTCGATAAGAAAACCAAGCTAGTTAAATTGTGTTAACATATAGGCTATTTAGGTATATCTTGCGATTTACATTATCTACCAAAATTCTATGACAGTAGCAGGTGAGAGCCCTCAAGATTGGAATGCAATCCTTTTAAGAAAACTGATCAATCTAAGCAAGTGCAATCAGTAATGACAGGCGATCCAATATGTTCCATAATCGCCTCAGAGTTCATGCAATCAGAACACTGTTATATGATGAAAAGAGCTTTCTACCAAGTGGAAAGGATTTGGATCCACATACAGGATTCTTTATTTAAAAAAAAAAAAAAAAAAAAAAAAAAACAAATTGACTATAATTAAAATAAAATAATCTCAATAAATAAGAGACGCCTTACTTTTTGATGGTCTTGGGCCACTCCATGATGCAAATACTATCTCCTTCACTGCCATGAATCCCATGATCATAGTCACTCCCGGCTTTAGGAAGGATATTAATGGATAGATTCAGAGCAAAGATACAGGAAATATATCCACTTGAATCTTTCCTGTAATTTCTATTTTTAGCATGATATAAAATATCCTGACGCGGGGAAATGATGGAGGAAAAACAAATACCTTCACAAAGTAAGGAACAAAAGAAATTTACTAGGTTTTTTTTCTTGGCCTAATTATGATGAACAATAATCCTAGAGATTACTGCAAGGAATAAGGACCAACTTAAAGCATTTTTTGTATTTTAATAACTACGGGTGTTCAAGTGTTGACAACTACAGCATAAGAATAGAGTTTGATGCTTTTGAATCCAAGTTTTGGGAAACACACACTTGGATCAAAGGCATACCACAAGCATATATAAGATAGAAATCATAAAAGTGAAAACATTTAAGGAGGAAAAAAACAAAAATTGCTCGAGGTTCATGGAACCTTTTTTTGGTTTTGCACAAGCTGACCTGCTTCATGATAATATAGAATGTCTTTTTTCAAGTTGATTGAATATTGTGTTAACCTATGAAATCACCTATTCACCTTGACATAAAATACATGTATTATGTGAATCGGATCCAATGATCAAAGCTCCCTGCAGGCCTGCACAATGGAATATTAATTTATCATTAAATCACAGGTAACCCAAAAAAGTACTAGGGGAGTAGGGGCAGAAAACAAAAGAGAATATCAGAAGCAATAGTAGTACAGTCTCCCTACTCGTCGGGAGGAGGCAAGGCTGCAAATAAAGGAAACAAGCAAAATGGTTTGAAAGACTAGATTCTTATACGTAAGGTTGGCAACTACATATTATCCGACTTTTGAGATGATAAAATCTTTTCTATAGTACTTCAAAGGCCCAAATGAAGTATGCATAGGAAGTTGGTGTTGCATTGCAACGAAAGGTGACTAAATTGTGAGGCAGCAAAAATAAGCAGGATACATCTTTACTTGAACACTTGAATCTGCCTTGCTCATGCAGAAACTATGGTCCATCATAGAACACACAGGAAAAAAAAGAAAAAAAAAAAAAAAGAGCTAATACAAGAAGGTAGAGAATGCATCCACACAAGAAATAATGAGAAAAGTGTAATGGTAGAAGAAAAAGAAAAGTATCAGGCATCAGAGAGAAGCTGAAAGACATGCATGGTGATCTCCCAAATAGTCAGAATAACAAATTTATAAAAATTAGTATGTTCCGTGAGCTGAAAATATGAGCTAGTCCTTATGCCACATCAGATGCTGCCATCATGGACACACAAAAAAAAATGAAGAAAAAATTAACGGGGATGAAAAAGAAACAAAAGGAGATCCACTCTTTTCTATTTCTTTCTCCTCCTTTCTCCTAGGATATTAAGTTGTCCTTTTCAACTGAAAGAAAGTTAAGCAAGAAAGAGTTAACAAATATTCCACTTTTTTTGGAAGTTATAAACAATACAATTACATAGACTGGGATATATGATGACGTCCTCAATTGCAACCAGCAAATAGAAAATGAAATTTACAAAAACAATACCTCAGCAAGCTTAAACTAAAGGTATAAAGAAACAAGAGATCTATGCACAACAAATTCAGTCCCAAACAGAAGAAAAGGCTAGTAAATACTACACCGGTAAAGCATCAAGTGGACATATGCTTGTTCAATTTTCTGAATTGAATCAGAACAATTAACTGGTTTACATTCATTTGTATATATCTTGAACTTCATCATCTTCAAAACTATACTGAGCATTTGATAGACTTCAAAAATGTGCAAAGAACTGAGTTATAAAACACCCATTGTGCGCTTCCTTGTTCAGTATAAAAGGTAGTTCCACTGTAAACAGCTACTCAACCATGTTGATCCTTGTTTCCCAGAACAGCCCCAAAACGACGTCGATTTGGGGCTGTATATATATATAATTTTTTTTTCCCAGGGCGTATCTCTTGGCAGTCCTGGGCAGTGGCTCCTCTGCGGACTGTGCAAGACGCTGAGACCTGTTTTCACTCATCTAGTCATCTTCATTCTTCTACTTTAGTTCATGATTCCTCCTGAGCTCCTTTGCGACTACGCACTGCTGCAGCCATGCCCCACAGCTCATCTTCTCTGCTCATCCCAAATTCTCAGAGACTTAGACATCTCAGATTCTCAAGGTCCACCGTCCGACCGTCGTCCAGTCATCCGGCAAGTCGGCAACAACTTGCAAATGCTCAGGTTCGAACCAATTTTCAACCTTATTCTCTTAATTAATTAACCCTAATTCCATAAATTATAAATCCCTAATTCCCTAAATCTTCAATCTTCAACATTTTTTTTATGTATTCTATTCTATGTATATTTATTGTTCATATATGTGAATATATGATGTATATTTCCCCAATTTTTATCAATTTTTGTATAATCTTTATATATTTACCACTGTTGTAAAAATCAGCCTAGGCGCTAGGCACCCCTAGGCTGTTCCGCTTTCACTACTAGGCGCCCAAAAATCGGCCGGCCGCCTAGGCACCCGGCTAGGCGGCGAAATCGGTCAAAATCGGCCAACTCGGCCGTGTCAGTCGATTTCGTCCGATTTTGACCGATGTCGTCTAGTCCAGCCGTCCGTAGACTAGTTTGATACTTTGAATCTTTGGATGATTGAAGTATTTGAGTATTTCATATTTGAGTATTTTTATTTTTTAATATTGTTTTGATGTTATGACTTATGAATTATCATTATTTCATCTATTTGGATGTGTTATTTGATTGAATGTTGAAAACAGCCTCATTAAAATTGTCAAACTGCAAGTCTGCCACTATATTTTTGGCGCCCGCCTAGGCGCTAGCTGCCCGGGCACCCGACTAGCGCCTAGCGCCTACTGCAACCATGATATTTACTATATATTCTCAAATTTGGTCCCTGTACGTTGTACTGCTGTTAATATACTGCATATGGTACTCCCTATTAGAATACTAATCAAATTAAATACTCCATATATTTAATGTTGATTTCACTATTCCAATAGCCTATACTCCAGTATTCTAGTAGCCGAAATTGCCTAATGTTGATTTAATGTCTAAATTGCCTAATTTACAGATTGTTGTTTCTCTATTTGTTCGTGAGCATGTTTTACTCTTTTAAAGCCCATTTTCTGGTTTCTTTCAATAGCTTTTGATGATTATGGTTTTGTGATCGTGTGATTGAATGTATTGTGTGAACAAAGAAACTAGAAAGAAAAAACAAAATGTTATGTATAATATTTACTGCATCAAATGAAAACCTTTCTTATGGACATTTTTGAATCATTTGAACTTCACCCCCACTCAGCTATTTTTCTGGATCTGCCCCTGAAGAAGAGTGTAAAGCTCAGAGAATGAATGATCAAAGTTCATGGGAGTAATATTGAGTACATAGAGCAATATATACTACTAAGAATACACAATTGTAGGAAACTATTCTACAGAGAATGAAGGACAACCATAAATACAAAATTCAAAATAGAGAGAGTGTAGGAACGCATGCAGTAGACTTATTGTTATGATTAGCAGCCTTGACCTCCACTAAGAATAGATAAATAAGAGTATAAGACTAGCAAAGCACTAAAAGTGTTCTACAAAACTGGTGACAATCTGAACCTCTAAGAGGATCTCTATTTATAAAAACATAGTTTTATGGGCGTATAATAGTTGAACTCTAATCTGATTCACATTCAGAGTCCATGCATAACTTGAAGTATAAGTTAGATAAGAAAAGACACTAAGACTTTATGGCTCAGAATAGGCATTTGGTCATGCTCAATTTGGGTATTAAACAAAGGGGAAGCTTTGCAAAGTATTGGCTGGATTAGTTTCTTCACCCTTCTCTTTCCTTTGTCATATAAAATCACTTATATGTATTTAATTATTTATTTACTTTCACATTTAATCACACAAGTTTAAAGTACCCTCTATAAGCCCTAGTTAACAAATTTGATTATAGAGATAAACCTCCTTTATCAAGCCACTCTGCAGATGTCTATTATTCTGCTTATGGAAAAAATTACTCCATAATTATTAGCTGTAAAAGCTGAGCCACGTCCAACGCAGATAAGCTGCAACATATCATCAATAAATATATGTATTCTGAAAAAGCCCATTAGCCAAATCACACCTCCACTAGTTGCTCATGATGTATTTGTGTTGAAGTGACTGTTATTAACCTGAAACTTGACTGCACTTCATTTCCATATTAATACACTTAATTACTATTATTTTTTTGGTACCATAAACTGCCAGTAACCGATAGTTGGACTCAAATTGGGAAAGCTCTCCTAATGCTTATTGCAACATTTACAAAACTCAATCCAAAATCTTACTTAAATGAACATACATCTCCTTCCATGAGTTCCATCCACTCAAATCATAGGTAGTTGGTCTAACCAAAAAGACATTACTCAGTTTATGTAAAGGCATTTCTCACTGAATCGATGATGAAGTACAGTACTCATTCTTGTTCTATGACTATGAATTAAACTCATCTCCAACTTATCACACAATCACATTGCTTAAAACTTAATGCCACAAAAATACAGCCAAAAAGAAAAAGGAAACAAAATCAAGAAGAACGCGAGAATGCAATATCTCTCCAATGTAAGCCAGTAAGGGCGTATGGATTGAATTAGTTATTAACACAATCTATTGAACTGAATCAAAGCTCAAATTGCAGAAAGAAGAAACTAAGTAGCATCAGAAGATAGCTACAAGAATGTATCTACAGAATTGAGGGATAATCAATCACAGGTTTTTTAGGTGGGTGCACCGTACCTTAGAGATGGCCGGGAATGTTGCGTTCTCGCCTGAGACAGCTGTTGGGACGGTGGCTGAACTATACTCACGGGGCCCGTTTGGTTGAGGATGGCCCAAAGTACGAAGAAAATTGGCAAATTATGCTCTGCATATGGTGCATACGGATGCAAAAACGACGTCGTTTTGTTAAAAACGCACGTCTCCTCTTAAAAAAAGAATTATGTTCGATTTCCAACAACAATATATGAACTAAAATTCCAGAATCGATGAACTATAAAATCTATGAACAAAATTCCAGAATCTAATCTATTGATTAAAAATTTCAGAATGAATGAACTAAAATTCCAGAATCTATGAACTAAAATTTCAGAATTGATGAACTATAATTCCAGAATCAATGAACTAAAATTCCATAATCTATTAACTAAAATTCTGGAATGAATGAACAACATAATGTTGTTGCTGGGAATCGAACCTGATTTTTTTTTTAAGGGAAGACGCGGATTTTTAATAAAACGACATCGTTTTTGCATCCGTATGCACCATGCATGGTGCATACAGATGCACAGCATAACTACTCAAGAAAATTGGGACGTTTGGTTAAACAATAGTTATACCATGGACCAATGTTCATATTGTATTGTGAATTTTATTCTAAAAATTATATATTTGCAGCTTTTGCAAACAAATTGAAAGCACATAACTTGATAATTACAAATACATAAATTATTAATTGCATGTGTACATAATGTGTACGCACTTAACATATTGTAATTACCTTTTAATTTACAGGTTACATGTAATAACGGGTCAAATAAAACCAATTGCACTTTTTTCTAAGTTCAACTGTTTAAGTGTCTAATTGAAATTTTTTTAATTCAATGACGTAATTACACTTTCATGAATATTTCAATGACATATTTGACCCTTATCCTAAAAATAAAATTATTATTATTGTATCGTATATAACAGTTACAACAATCAATTCCTCGCTTTATTGTAGTAATCATGACCTGAGGTCAAGTAATCAATTATCTGTGCTAATTCAGGTGCTCTGTTACGTGTGTTTGAATTTGCATTTATGTTGTTTGATATTCATTGTTATGGAAACGTTTGATATTCATTGTAAATATCGTAGGTTGAATGGAAAAGGAAAATATATTAATAGTTAGAAATATATTAAGAATATACAATATATGGTAAATTTTGTAGGTTCAATTCATCATATTATCTTATCTTCTTGTATTCTCTTCTCTTCTCTCAACTATAATAAAACCAATTGGTTTTGTAAAAAAAATCTCGCCCAAACAAGAACGACACTGTTTGGACAAAAATGATAGTGAATGTTTCTGTTACATTGCATATGGTACCGAAAAGGAACAATAAATGGTTTGGGCCGTATTTTATCGTGCATAACCGTCTTTTGCTTTGATTTTTTAATTACCGAATTTTAATTATAAGATTTTTGGAATTATCAATTGCAACCTTTCGAATGGTCATTTATGAATATCGTTTGAATACGAGATAAAGAAATTATTGTCGTTCATTTGAGATTCCCCAACCCTAGAATGAACAATCATCGCGTCAATTAAGTATATAAACATATAGAAAGAAAACGAAATTACATCCAACGAAAATACTACACATTACAACATTTTTAACACCACAGCTCAAAGTATCATATCAGGGCTCCCCTGTTCATCACGGCCAACCAACTTTCACCTATGAGAACTTTAAGCGCCATCAAACTCAGGTTTGTTCGCACCTATAAAGTGCCATACAGAAAGGGAAGCTAGAGTATCAAATGCAAAGAATGTATTTTTCATGACAATGAGATTCTGTAAAAAAAAAAAAAAAAAAAAAAAAAAAAAAAAGAGGAGACTAAGTGATGCATATATTTAAATTAGAAAAACACGTAATAATATTTTCACTCAATATAATATTTATGACCTTTAATATATGTCAATCTCTATCTCTATCTATATTAAAGCAAAATAAATAATGGTGAAAAGTTCTCGCCCACAAGCAACGGCATCGTTTAGAGGTTATTCGAAAATGTAATACTTTTTAATTAAAAAACGAGCGGCCTCATCAGTTCCTAACATCAAATTTATATAAATCTTTTTTTTAGACCCTAGTAGTCTTTTTTAATTCTAATCCAATGATATTAGAGAATGTATTAAACCATCTATATACTAATCGATTTCTCATACGCAATATAGAGCAGCCCACTAGCCGAATTTTTATTTTCTAGGTAATTATTGCTACCGTAAATTTGAAACCCTTCGTTAGTTAACGAAAGGTCATCAATCATAACTAAAATCCTATATATACATCACAAACCTACTGAACATCACAAACCAATTATGTCATACTTCATAGTCTTCAGTTTCCCAACCGCAATCTCTATAAAACAAACCAATTCTGCTAATATTGAAAAATGTTCATTATTGCAAGCGAGATTTCTCCCATGAATACAAGACATGCTCTATGGGTCTGTGTCCTTAGAGCATACCAAATACTTGGAAGAAAAGATTCATCGCAAATCAAATCCAAGGAGATCGTATTTCACGACGATGAGGTAAGATTTATGAATAAATAAATATTTCAATACTATTTTATCATTATTTACTATTGATTTCTAATACATAGTACTGATTACTGGACTTTGGCCTCTATCTATATTACTTATTTCTAAGTCTAAAATGGATAGCAACATTGTAATGTTACTAGTAATTCACCCGCGCGATGCACGGGAAAAAATTATGTTATTATAAATATAAATAAAATATAAAAAAACTAAAATATTTTAAATTGTTTAACATAATAATATTTTTGACCTTCCATTGGTCAAGTATTTATTATTTTTATAGAATACAAAATTACAATTAAAATTAAAATTAAAATTTTGTATGGTTAATATAATCTCTAGTTATGTGCATATTCAAATAAACTTATAGAGAGAATTTACATAATTACATTGATTTATTCTTAATTGTATTTCATCTATATTATAATTTTCACAATACGAATAATAACTAAGATAATTACATTTGGAAAGCAAATTTCAAATTTTGTATGAGTAAATTTAAACTCTAATTGAACACATTTTTTTATATGATTATATAATATATAGCTATTTTATTTTTCAAAAGTACATTTTTTATATGATTATATAATATATAGTTATTTTATTTTTCAAATGTTGTACTTTTTTTTTATTTATTTATAATAAAGGATGTTGTGACATTAATTGTAATATTGATTACTTCCCAAACCATATAGCTTTATTATAATTAAGATAAGATTTATAGGGGCTTACGGCTTACCTCATAAATTATGGAGAAATCATCTCTTATACTTATTGCTCATAATATTTGTTTATTCATAAAGCTGACATTCTCGTCATGAAATACGATCTCTTTAGATCTGATTTGCGATGAATATTTTCTTTCAGGTATTTGGTATGCTCTAAGGATACAAACCCTCAGAGCATGTCTTGTATTCATAGGAAAAATATGGCTTGCAAGAATGAACATTTTTTAATATTAGCAGAATTGGTTTGTTTTATAGAGATTGCGGTTGAGAAATCGAAAACTATGAAGTATGGTAGAATTGGTTTGTGATTTTCAGTAGGTTTGTGATGTATATATATGACTTTAGTTCTGATTGATGGCCTTTCATTAACTAACGAAGGGTTTCAAATTTACTGTAGCAATAATTACATAGAAAATAAGAATCCGGTTAGTGGGCTCTATATTGCGTATGGGAAATGGATTAGTATATAGATGGTTTAATACATTATCTAATATCATTGGATTAGAATTAAAAAAGACTACTAGAGTCTAAAAAAAACAGATTTATATAAATTTAATGTTGGGAACTGATGAGGCCGCTCGTTGTTTAACAAAAAAGTATTAAATTTTCGGATAACCTCTAAACGACGTCGTTGCTTGTGCTCCTTTCAAAAGAAACAAATGCAAGTATGCAGTGCTTCTTCTAAAAGTGCTCATTCCAGAAGAAGCAAATGTAGTGCTCATTTCGGAATTCAGCTATAGTTGGCTAAGAAAATTGGACGGTAGGACCAAAAGTGATACAACTTACATAGTCATGCACATAATTTGAAAATTTAATTTAATAGTAAAGGACAAAATGTGATTCATGTATAATAGTCGTGGACTCATATCCCAAACGACGCCGTACTAATCCTAAAAGAAGCGCCCAACCGGTGTCGTTTTACACCAAGATTGAAGGTAATTACAGTTCAGGGGAAGAACCGAAGAACTGGAGGAGAAATGGAGATGGAGGGCTGACTGGCGATTCAGTGTACAGAGACTAAAGAAGAATGAGTAGAGAAGATACTCCAAAGCTCTACATGGACAAACCTAAGAAGGGTAACAACTCTCGCAGCATATTAATTTTCTATTTTTGTTTTCCAAATATTGTTAGCCGCAATGACGATTGATCTGTTATTACTACTCTGTATTTTACAGCGCTGCTGAAACAGCAGGCATCCTCGTCGTCTTCGATGGCGCCGTTGACGTCAACGGGGTGTAGGCCTCCACCGCCGACCTACCGGCCACCAAAGGAATCCTTCGCTCGGCGGTACAAGTTCCTCTGGCCGATGCTCTTGACAGTCAATTTCTCCATGGGAGGTTCGTCGTCCTCTACCTAATTTTCTATCATTTACTAGTATATGATGATACTATGTGACGCGTATGAATGTGTTCATGTGATATTAGCAGATTCATAGTAAATTTAGATGTGCTTTGCTTGTAACACGATTTTTGTCCCGATATTATTACTGAAATTTGAGTTGGATGGAATCAGTTTTGATTTGAATGTAATGATCTATTTTCCAGGCTACTAAAGGTTAGGGATTTGTGTCAATGTTTGAAGTTGAATTCACATGTTGTAAAGAGGTCTAAGGCTTGCATGCTATGTGGTTTGCTGCTCATAATGAATTGCATATAATTTAGGACATTGTTCACTTCGGGCTCCTAATAGTTACCGTGCCTCATTGCCTCGTGTTCAGTACTTTAATTACCTTGCCCGCCTTCCTCTGCCGCCAACAACAACAACAAAAAGAGAGGAATAAAAATACCGAAAAGAGCTCATGCTTGTTGACTTACTTTCCCTTCTTGACAAAAATTCAATGGTCATCTGCTAACTTTGTGTAGTGATGATGAAATTGAGTCTTCGGTGAAAAAGAAATGCATGTGACTTTTCAGAAATGCTGAAAACATTTGGTGGAGAAAAATTCTTTACCTGATCTTTCTCTTGTTATGTAAGGGTTGCAAGAGAGGTATGGATCAGGCATATGAATTTCATTCCCCATAAAGAGCTAAATTTGACTATGGATGTAAAGCCTTCCTGGCACCATCAACTGTGCTTAGCTAGAACTTTTTTGTTTCTTATTAAAATATCTTTGTTTAGAAAACATTAGAATACTAGTAACTCACTAACTTTAAATCCAATATGGTAATTATAGATGGATTTCTCTTGTTCACTCTAGAAATTGCTCATACTGTATTCTAAAAGTAACGACCCATTGGCTTCCCTGATTCTGGTGTTGTACCACAAGAGTGAGAGCTTGTAAGGACTACACTATTCCGTTGTTCCCATTCTCAACCTAGGCCCTGTTTGGTAAAATAGTTAGCTTATAGGCCAGTTTTGGCTTATTTGACCACTATTAGCTGTTTGACTTAGTTAAAAAATCAATATAAGTGTTTGGTTAATTAGCTTTTTGTTACTCCAAAATGCTAAAATTCAAAAGGCTGCTCAAAGAAACTTTTACAATTAGCTTTTTGAGAAAAAAAATTATACCAAACAGCTATCAGTTAACAGCTAATTTACCAAACACCTTCGTATAATCAGCTAATGCTATCAACTAGTTATATCCTCTAATTAACCCAATCAGCTAACAGCCATTTACCAAACGGGGCAGAGTATGCTTTTAAAATTACTTACACTTTTATTAACCTATTGTTCTTCCAATCTTCCCCAACAAGCCTCCGCCCTTCTAGACTGGCAATATAAGATGACTGCAAGCAAATGAAAAGAAGGCATACCACTTGGGAAAATCAGCCTGTAGTTTTCTTCTTGTTCTTCATTTGGTGGTAAATCCACAAGGTTCATTACAAAATGTATTGATGAAATTTTGAAGGAAGTTATTTTGGCATCTATACAATCTTTGAAAAATCTCTTTATTACATGGATTATGGATATCCTTTGATTGCTATGTCTATCATGAAGTTGTTTGTGACAAGTGCTAAATCTACTTGACAACAAATTTACAAATTATAATTGTATGCTTCATGTTTTATTATTAATGTTTTTCTTTAATATTTACAAATATTATAAATTTTGGCTCATTTGTTTTTAATATTTGAAAATATATAATATATGCTGCACAGGTGAATTACTAGTTTCTTCTTAAAGCTGTAATTAAATAAAATACTTGAAACTCCACTGTGGGGTAAAGCTGTAAATACTGTAAAAGAAAACAAGGCATGTTGGCTCAATTGAGTAAAAGAAAACAAATCTAATGCTCTTTCTGGTGGTTTTCTTCTTGTCAAATGCAGACTTCTGAACTTGCTTATTTGTGCAACCAATATTTTGGGGAAGAGTAATTTTTGGGAAAAGATGTGCATGATTCTTGAATTAATAGCAGAAACGATAAATGACTGTTGGCTCAATTGAGTAAGGCAAGGCCTCTTAATCTTTAGGTTAAGGGTTCAATCTCCTCCCATCGGACATCTTGAAATAAAAGTAATTTCAGTAACATAACAGAAGCTGCTTTCTTTTTAAACAGTAATCTTTTGACTAATGTGTAGTAAATTATTCTCTTGAACTACTATTTCTTTTGTCTAGGACTCGCTTGTCTTCTTACTAACTCTAGATTGTTGAGTCTTCTAATTTGATATGATCAATTGCGTGTTCACAAACTTGGTCAAACTGAATATCAGTTATGTAACGTTTGACTTGTAATGCCAATCATAAACCCTTTTACATATGTGACCGTTAGTCCGTTACATGTACTACTGGTGTTGGTATCTGCTTTATGGCTGCTTGATTTTGTGTGTAGCTTACATCTTGTTGATGCCAAAAAAGGAAGACGAAGTCACAGAGAAAGTAGAATCATTACAGGTTCCTAGCGAGTCTCCAGCTGCTGAAAATAAGTAGTTCTGTTAGTGCAGCCTGTGGTAGAATGGATATGGGAGACTGGAAATTGTGAGCTATTCAGAATTTCAGATTGCAACGTTTATTGGAGAAGAGAAAGTTGAAGGCAAGAGATCCTGAAAGAGAAAAGATGCATTGATGAGGATATGGCCATTCTCAAACAGTTTATTCCATCCAATTTCTAGAGTGTTGAATAGTAAGAACCATACAGGGAGTATTACTTACACTTGGATTGAAATTAATTAAATTTTATTTTAGTTCAAAATCTACAGGGTTGAATATCATTTTCTTGTTCTACATCAATCTTTTTTGGACAATTTTGCCATCCATATCTGGGCAAGAAGACAACATATTTACAAAATTTTCAGGAAGTTTTAATACATTAGGTATCTTCCTAAGCCCCTAGAGTCCCTACCCAATATTCATAAATTGTAAGTCACCTCGTTAGTCTTTAAGTTCTTAGTTCTTACCAATCTATACACTCTACGTATAAGGAGTCTTTATTTTTGTTGATCAGTCAAGGTCTTCCAATGATTTTAAGGTGATTGGTCGGACCAATTGAGGTAGTCTTTATTTTTGTTGATCAGTCAAGGTCTTCCAATGATTTTAAGGTGATTGGTCGGACCAATTGAGGTAGTCCTACAGACCATGAAGTTGACTAGATTTCATATTGCTATTATAATTGAACAATGGAATAACAAAGATTTTAGGGAAAATGGCAACTTTTTACCTTGAATTATTCATGCATTTATATTAACCTCTCAATTATTCTAAAAGTGGCCGCTTGCACCCTGATATATTAAATGGACATTTTTACCCTTATTTATTTCTCTTCTTCAACAAATTATTATTTATATGTAGGGATGATCACGGTTCGGTTCGAGCCAAATCAAACACTGTAGCAACCGAATTGAAAGGTTCAGGTTATGATTCATAATCGGAACCCAATATTTGGGTTTCGTTTTATTAAAATCACAAATTAGAAAAATTGGATCTTGAACCGTGAATCGGCCGTTCAAAATCGGAAAGTGCTATAAGAGCATCCCCAACAAGGAGATTTTGCATCAGAATTAAGAAAAAAAATAGGTATGTGGAGGAGAGATGAGAGAGAGGGGTGAGTGCCTCATGCTAGAATGGAGATTTTGTCATAAATGTGGGTCCCACCAAGAGAGAGAATGAAGTTTGTGGGTAGAGTTTTTTCACCTTTGTTTTTATTTTTTTTCTTTTCTTTTTTTTTTCATACATTTTTCTCTCTCATCTCTCTTATTTGGCACCTAAAAACTTATTTATTGAGGATGCCCTAAGGATGGTGTATTCAATCATGACTTTTGTAGAGTTTTAAAGACTTTTAAAATGATAGATTTTAATAAACTTTGATTGACTTTCATAGAGTCATTCAAAACTTTTTAAAACTTTATAAGACTCTATAAAAGTCTATATAAAAAACATTCATAGACTTTTATCAACTTTTTATTTTAAAAAGTCTACAAAAGTTCTTGAAATTCTAAATTGAATACATCCTTACAAACTTTCAATGGTTTTGATTCTTATCATTTATATAATTTTCTTACAAAACAATTTTAATATATCATAAAATTTTCTTATTATATAGTTCTTCACCCACATCAACACTCTCAACATTATTATTTTTATCCATAGTATGCTGAGACTTATATGCTAATTACTTATATATATATATTATTAAAAAGCATCAAAAAAATTATTTCATTAAAAATTCATAACAATATTGAATAATAAAATTTATAATAAAAGAGTTGATCAAATAAAATATTTAAAAATATAATTACAAGTTGCATAAAAAAAATAAATCTAATATATATATATATATAATTATACTTGATATATTGCTAGACATCATGCAAAGAACTATTATTTGCAATAAGACTTTGAGATTAGAGAAAGTTAGGGATAAAAAATTAATAGATCGAAAAAATAAAAATCAATATAAACAAATAATAATGAAGTAAAAATAATATTATTTCAAATTTTTAGAGAAAGATTGTAAAGTTTAGGAGAGAGAAAATTGGTAGAGTTTAGGTATGAGGAAAATATAGGATAATGAAGAAAAAAATAATTTTATTGAATTTAGATAGGTTTATAAAGTTTAAATATGAAGAAAAAATAGAGTTTAAATAGAGAGAGACAACATTCAAAGTTGTTAGAAAGAAAATTTTGAAATCTTGGGGTTGATGGTTGGATTTAACTATTTATATTTGAGAAGGAAAAGTCTACAAAAGTCTTAAAATTAAAAAGTCTGCAAAAGTTCATAACTTTTTGAATACCACATGACTTTTAAAGACTCTCTAAAAGTCTTAATCGAATACCACACGACTTTTAAAGATTCTTTCAAAATCTTGATTGAATACCGCCTGACTTTTAAAGACTCTCTAAAAGTTTGAATTGAATACCCCCTAACTCTTAGAGTTCATAAAAGTCTTTAAAACTCTATGAAAGTCATGATTGAATACACCCCCCTAAGTATATAATTCAGAGGAAAAAAGTGTCATTTTTTCAAGATTTTATCAAACTAATGCATGATGGATAATTTATAAGTACTTTATAGGGAAAATTGCATCTTTAGTCCATGAATTATAACCAAATTCTGACTCTGTCCCTAAGTTATGACCGTATCCAAGTTTAGTCCATCGGTTACGAACGAAGTTGCGAGTTTGGTCCCCGGTGTTAGTATTCCGTTTGCAGCTAACGAACAAAGATTATTTATGTTTTATTATTTAGTATTTTACTTCTTTTCTCCTGGAATTAACACTGTCAACGCAACACTAACATTAGGGACAAAAATCGCCACGTCGCTCATAATCGAGGGACTACTATTGGATACGGTCATAACCTAGGGATTGAGTCGTCACTATGGTTATAACTCATGGACCAAATATGTCATTTTCCCTAGTTTATAATATAAAAAGTTTTTTTTTTTGAAAACATATAACAAGTTAATATATCAATTGAATGGTATTTAATACAGGAGTTCAGCAATTTCATTCTTCCAAAAAGGTTGAACCCCAATCCTAAGGGTCCTTTCATACCTTGACCCGACAGAACATTTGGAAGGATGTAAATCATGGTAACTCAACTGAACATGAACCACAGAGGCTAGACCTTTGTTTACTGTGCACAAGGAGCGATCACAACGAGTTCAGCAATTTCATGCAAATACTATAGCTTTATCATATGTTGGGCTTAGCTAAATCAAACCAAAAGATTTGATGATAATTGGGCAAATTATGCTGTGCATCCGTATGCACCATGCATGGTGCATACGGATGCAAAAACGACGTCGTTTTAATAAAACGCACGTCTCCCCTTAAAAAAAAAATCAGGTTCGATTCCCAGCAACAACATATGAACTAAAATTCCATAATCGATGAACTATAATTCCATAATCTAATCTATGAACTAAAAATTCCAGAATGAATGAACTAAAATTCCATAATCTATAAACTAAAATTTCAGAATCGATGAACTACAATTTCATAATCGATGAACTATAATTCCATAATCAATGAACTATAATTCCATAATCTATGAACTAAAATTCCAGAATGAATGAACAATATAATGTTGTTGCTGGGAATCGAACCTGATTTTTTTTAAAAGAGAGACACGCGTTTTTTAATAAAACGACGTCGTTTTGGCATCCGTATGCACCATGCATGGTGCATACGGATGCACAGCATAACCACTGTGATAATTGTGAGCCGGCCGGCCTACAGATTAGGGAGATATACTATTCACGGAATATTCTCTAGGACTCTAAGATTTGGCTTATCAATAAATAATTGAACAATTTGGCGAGACATGATTACACTTTGATAAACAAATGGATTATTACTTATTACTTATTAGGCATGCAATTTGAACCTAATGCAAAATGGGTCATCTTGACAAGTATGTACATAATAATATTTTGGTCAAAGAGATCCATTCAAAGGTTGTACATAAACTAATCAATATTTTTCCATATACACACAATCACACTTGATGTCTTGCTCAAAAGCAATGAATGTACAAAGTTTGTTTAGTATTTGGGTTAGACAACTCAAAGTCCAATCTTATACCGAAAAGAATAAATTCTTTTAATGTTTACAAATCTATTATTACAATATACAATAAGGAATTAATTGAGACAATAGCTAAAATTAAAGTATCAATCTTTTGACTTTATGTTCTAAAAAAAAAAATCTTAAATGTTATTAAATAAATAAAATTAAACTTTAATTAAGATTTTTTTCATGGGTTTGGGCGTGTTGTAATTAAACCCCAAAGCCGCGTTGATGATTGGACTTTTGTTGCATTTCTTTCATCATAGCCACATGACAGCATTTCATAATAATAATAATAATAATAAATATATGAGAGGAACAGAATGGATGAACCAGAATCAAGTAGATCTGTGCCTACTGCCTACTGGCCATATCCTTGTAATAATTAATATAATAAATTGCTCCAGCTAATATAATAGTTGAACCTCTAACACCTTCATTATATTGTTCATCAACACGTACCTCATCACTGTATACCAATATATGACCTATTTACATATAAAGAATTTAAATTAGTTGTTCTTCAATATGCTGAAAGTGATTATAAGTGGTCCGAAACGTTAAACAAGTGGATAGAGCATAATTCTCGTACCTAAAAAATTGCTAATTCAATTCTTATTAACATTTTATTAGTCAAGTCCGTTTTACTTGTTTTCTTATTGCAATTTATCTCTCTAGGACTATTAGATAGAAGCTAAGTTTATTCGTGTACACCCTCGAATAATAATGATAGGTTTCCCTCATTACCAAAAAAAAAAAAAAATTATTATAAATGGGTTTGATACTTCAACTTAATTATTTTTAAAAACTAATTAATTTTCAGTTTTATTTGGAGACACTTGTGCTAAAATAAATTGGTAAAAGGTGACGGGTTTGATTCTTGTAAACTCTTTCCCACTTAAATCGGTTACATAAGATTTTTCTAGTGAGTTTCTCCTCTTCTATTTGTGGACTATTATACATGAGAACGAAGAGTTTATCCCATGTATATCTCATGTCCTCATTAAAAAATGAAAGGAAGAAAGAAAAAAATTGTTACTACCTATAATATAGTTACAACTATTATAGGACATCTTAGAGCATCCATTTCAGTTGGTTTTTTGCACAATATTTAAGAAGCCAAGTAGAAGAGAGAGAATAAGAAGGAAAAAAAAAAGGAGCATTTTGACACAAAAAAAAAAAAATGCATTCTCTCATTCTCTCTCCTTGGAATAATCCGCAAAAAATCTTACCTTAGATCAAAATACCTTTTCTCTCCTTCTTCTATATCATCCACCTCACCTTGGCTCTAAAAAAAATTAAATCAAGAAAAAATTACTAGTATGGATACTCTTAGCATACTATATATATATATATATATATATATATATATATATATATATATATATATATATATATATATATATATAAATTGGGGAAAATGGCACTTTTTCCCCCTGTGTTATATACTTATAGCACTTTTTCCCCCTATATTATTTAAGTGGCAATTTTCTCCCCTGATATATTAAATGGACATATTTACCCTTAAAATAAATATTTCCTTTATTTTACTTCTCCAACAAATTATAACCACAATTTGAAAAAATAAAATACATTAATTTTAATAAACGGAAACCCAAATATTGGGTTATGTTATGAATCATAACCGAATTTTTTTTTATTTGATTGCTATAGTGTTCGGTTCAGTTCGAACCGAACCGTGGCCATCCCTACGTATAAACAATAATTTGTTGAACAAGAGAAATAAATAAAATATGTATTTAAGGGTAAAAATGTCTATTTAATATTATCAGGGGGAAAAACCGCCACTTTTATAATAATTGAGGGGGCAAATGTAGATGCATGAATAACTCAGAAGGAAAAAGTGCTATAAGCATATAACATAGGGGGAAAAAGTGTCATTTTCCCTATAAATTGTAATAAAAATGGTGGAAAATTTTATTCATAAATTATTTCCTTTTAGGAGAAAGGAAAGATAGCTTTATAACTTCACATTCCCTTGCGCATGAAGAACCTTCTAACTATACATTTCAAATTCGTTTAAAAAATTAAATGGATTTACAATCCACATTTAATTCCAATGTAGGAATAAGGAATTAAGTACAACATTACAATTGAAAATTACTATGATAGTAGTTAATGTTAAGAGTACAATCTTTATTATTACAAGTAATTTATGGTAACCAATACATATCCTATAACTCTATAAGTGGTGAGCATCACATCAGTCTCACATGAGCTTTCTATTGGCCACCAAACTGCTTAACAACAACTAAATTAGCTGTCAAATATCTTTACATGCATATCTTGCCACCTGTCACATTTTAATCCTTGCTTAACATGTAGGCCGGATTACTCCAATATAATTCTCGATATGCACATTTTACCTTATTAACTCCTTTTTAAGTTCAGTTTGAATCGAGTAATTAGGATCATATCTCCCTCGAAATATACAATTATATACATTCTTTCTTCCAAAAGGCTGAACCTCAACCTAAGGGTCCCACATCCCGACCCGACAGAGCATTTGGAAGGATGTAAATCATGGTAACTCAATTGAACATGAATCACAGAGGCTAGACATGTGTTCATTGCGCACAAGGAACCCCCCTCACTTTAGGAGATTGCTCCCACAATATACAATTATATACATGACAATAGGGGTGAAGCTCAACTGGTAATAGGGGTGAAGTTTTGAAAGAATGACCACTGATGGAGTCTCACCAGCAGCAGTATGGGAGTAACATCTCAAAGTGAGGGATTCCTTGTGCGCAGTAAGCAAAGGTCTAGCCTCTGTGATTCAGTTGAGTTACCATGATTTACATCATCTCAGATGCTCTGTCGGACCGGAGTGTGGGGCCTTTAGGGTTACGGATTCAATCTTTGGAAAGAATTATATACGTGATAATAATTGCGTGGAATATAATAAGCACACATCAAGCAAGCGGCACACGTTGTAAAAGGGCAAAGAATAGATGATGAGGATGATGATAAACAATGTTTGTAGTGAGTCTCACATGATTAGTGCACGAGGCCATGCCCAATCTACACCCACGTACCACTTATATAATTACATATGTGGGGGACGCTTTTTGCTGCTTCTTCTGCAAGGAGGTCTATAGCATATCATGCACATATATCTAAATTAATATATGCTCATCATCATTATTATTATACCTACCTACCTACTAAGATAAGAAGAAGAGTTATAACTCGTACGGACTTAACTCAATGATTTTGAGTAAGCAATATTTTAGAGAAGAGATTAATGTTTGAATCTTGACATTGACAGCATGGAGATTATGCTTAAAATTGACAGATACCTTGTGTGCACCGACATTTGACACTATTTACTGAGTTATTGAGTCATTGTAATTTATATTATTCTAAATGTTTTATTGAGTCGGGATGTAGAAACCCTGAAGAAAAAGAAGAATGATAATATTATTGCAGATCCAAGAGCCTTCAGTCTTTGACGCCTCTGATTCCACAACCATGCAACCTATCTATGATTTGACCCACACTTTTAATAATGCAAAGGAAGGCTACCACCAAGGCCTACCATTTTCAAATTTTTGAATTAAAAAAATAAATTCATAGCCATTATTCAAATATATACTAGATAAATTTAATACAATATAATAGAGGAGAGGTAAATTAAATTTATTCGAAAAAATATTGACAAAAAGTAAATATATAATTTTTAAATAAGAAAATTATGTTTTACTCACTCGACTATTATACCTTTTTAAAACAGATATACCATCTTTTGAGGTTAGTATAATTATAAGTCGTTTGTAATCATAATATGTGGGT
The DNA here is from genome assembly GCF_001879475.1 of Ipomoea nil. Taxonomy (NCBI): domain Eukaryota; kingdom Viridiplantae; phylum Streptophyta; class Magnoliopsida; order Solanales; family Convolvulaceae; genus Ipomoea; species Ipomoea nil. The sequence goes on along the minus strand of NW_017618004.1, from coordinate 4,106,105 downwards.
CAGGACATTGCAATAAAGTTTTGGAAAGTGAATTCTGGTAAATAATGTCTTTTTTTTTTAATCATGATTTTTTATTTTGGGATATTCCATGGCAGATAGATGTGAACCAAAAAAGCTAGCGTTCAGTTCAGTCGCTAAACTCCAAACACAGAAAAGTTAGTTAAGTTAAAGTATTTGTTTGCGCCTCGTAAGACGGCTTTGAATTGCCTTCAACACAATTGCATCATTGCTAATTAAAGTTTAATTTTAATTTGAAGACAAGAGTTTTAATTTGAGGGTTCACCATTATATTCATCATTAATAATTTGGGTGGGGTAGTTTTGGTTGCTATTACTGTGATATTATTTGATTTAATCTTACATATAATAAAGCTATATGGTTAGAAAATAATTAATGTTATAATTAATTACCAACATTATTATTATTACTAGCTATAAATATAAAATAGCCACAACATCTTTTACTATAAAAAAAAAAAATTACAACATTTGAAAAATAAAATAGCTAATTTTTTACTCACTCATAACAAAGGATTACATTTATTGAATTAATGAAGTTATTAAATGTTATGATATTAGGATAAGGATTCCGATTTCCGATTAATAGAAAATATGAAACAATGCAATATTAATTAAATCACTGGCTTTACAATGAAAGTCTATCTGATATGCTTTTGTTATTTATGGTGGTTCTTGGGATTACAATATTAATTAAATTTTTGATGAAAACATATTCGATATCTGAAACAGTGCAATTAATGGAAGCCTCTACATATAATTTTTCTCCCTCTCAAATGCTTCAAAGAAATGACAGAAGCGAGAAGGGATGAAGAAAGCAAATGTTGCGGGCCGTGTGTCAATTATTGGACTTCAGAATAAAAAAAATCATTTAAGCCATAATAAAAATTTAAATATATATATAAATGTATATATCGTATGTGTCTTTAATGTTTTTCTGGATGTCTAAACTTAGGACTTTTAAAAGAAAAAAAATACATTTGAATTATCTCCACAAAAAGTGATCTTAGACTTATAAAATGACATTTGAGTTTATGGAATAACATGTGCATAAAAAATATATTATATAATCATATAAAAAATTGTGTTCAATTAGAGTTTAAATTTACTCATACAAAATTTGAAATTTGCTTCCTAAATGTAATTATCTTAGTTATTATTCGTATTGTGAAAATTATAATATAGATGAAATACAATTAAGAATAAATCAATATAATTATGTACATAATTAGAGATTATATTAACCATACAAAATTTTAATTATAATTTTGTATTCTATAAAAATAATAAATACTTGACCAATGGAAGCTCAAAAATATTATTATATTAAAAAATTTAAAATATTTTTATTTTTTCTATTTTTATTTATAATAATATAATTTTTTCTCCGTGCATCGCGTGGGTGAATTAATAATTGTTGACTAATAATTTAATTTAATTATGTATTCGATTTTTCACCAGTAATTTGACTTAATTAATTATATTTTTTTCGTGCAACTTTAACGGTTGTGTTAAATTTAATCTTTTTTATTAATTCTGTTTCATTTTTGTAAAATTTGAAACTTAAAAAGTAAATTATTGTCTTTTAGTATATTATGTTTCATCTATTACAAATTCTTTCTATAATCTCGCTGAAACTCTTTTCAATATATTTAGAAAGTTCCAATGAGAATTTTGATAGATGTTGAATATCATGTAGTGTTTCAATCTAGTTGCTAGAGCAAAATCAATTTATAACAATGTCTTCCATTCAAATTATACAGGAAGAAATTGAAGAAAAATGTTTCAATTGTACACATTTACATATTTAATGGTTCATTATTACCTATATTTTAATTTAGTAATAATCCGATAAAACAAAAATAATAAGTTTTATAATTTATTTGACAATTTTTTTTTCATAATATATATCAACACTAGGGTGGTTAACGAACCAAACAGTTTTCATAATATATATCAACACTAGGGTGGTTAACGAACCAAACAGAATGGAGGTTGTTCATGTTCGTTTGTTAAGGTTTTAAAGTATTTGTGTTCATTTGTTAAGATTTTTGAAAATTTTGTTCGTGTACGTATTCACTTACTGAACACGAGCACAACGGAGAGCTCTATTGGCTAACACCCGTAATCAACATCCATAACAAGTTAACAACTATTACCTCTCATTAGTCATTACTATAAAGAATAATATATTTTAAGATTCTTTTGAGTATACTTACATTGTTACTCATATATTAAAGACTTAAAACTCGCACAAAACACCATAGTTTTCTTACTAAAAAAAATTAAACATCCCAATATGGACACCACCCTTTGGACCTCCATTGCCGCACTCTTCTTCTTCTTCCTCTCCTTCCTCATCCTTTTCTTGAAGAAGAAACTGTTCACTTTTTCGAAGGGCAAAACAAGAAACCTCCATCTCCCTTTGGGCAACCTGGGATGGCCTTTCCTCGGAGAAACCTTGGACTTCATTTCCTGTGCTTACTCTGACCGCCCAGAAAGCTTCATGGATAAGCGTTCCCTCATGTAAGTATTATTCCTTTAAGGTATAGTTTGATGGTAAGTTTTATGGCTAAATTTGTGGTTTTTAATTAAGGTATGGGAAGGTGTTTAAGTCGCATATATTTGGAAGTCCGACCATAGTTTCGACGGACGCAGAGGTGAGCAGAAGCATCCTGCACAGCGACGCCAAGACGTTTGTGCCGTCGTACCCGAAATCGTTGACGGAGTTGATGGGGAAATCCTCCATTCTGCTCATCAATGGAAGCTTGCAGAGGAGAATCCATGGCCTCATTGGAGCCTTCTTCAAGTCCCCTCACGTTAAGGCTCAGATCACAACCCACATGCGCACCTTTCTTTGCCACTCTATGACCACTTGGCCAGAAAACGATCGCCCCATTTACATCCAAGATCAAGCTAAACATGTAATAACTCTACTTTACTCCACTTATTATATTCAATTCAATTTTTTTGTTCTCAGGGTGAAAATTAAATGATTGTGCGCTCAATCATGGGATCATATGAACATTGCATGAATTATGTTGTCTGGAAAAACATAGTCCCACTCATGATTGTGTTCCTAGCCTTTACTGTTTTGGTGTGTTGAGTTATCTTTTTCTCCTAAAGAGCATATTCGTCAAGGTGGAGATTGTTGAGTTTGTCTCATATGGAGATTAAGAATATGAGTTTGACTCTGAAGACCTTTTGTACAGGAATTAAATGCCTATAAATATATCCCAGGGTTGTGTCACCACTATTACCATCACTATGAATAAGTGTATTGTTTCACTTCCGTGGACGTAGGCACATTGTTGAACGACATAAATCTTTGTCTTTTTATCCTGCGATTATTATTGTTTATCTCAACATACTGGATTGTATATTTGTATTGCCACAAAGTTAATTTTCTTTGGTTTTTTTTACAATTTTTTGGGTTTCATATATCTTTTTTTCAGATTGCTTTCCAAGTGCTAGTCAAAGCATTGATTAGCTTGGATCCGGGTCAAGAAATGGAGTTTTTAAGGAAACAATTTCAAGAATTCATTGCAGGGCTTATGTCCCTGCCCATCAAGCTGCCCGGAAGTAGACTTTACCGTTCATTGCAGGCAAGTTATGCAAAATTTTAAGATATTAATATCCGTTTAAAAAAAAAATTGTATCATAATGTTTTTCTTTTTTTTTTTTTAATGTTTCAGGCAAAGAAGAAAATGGTAAAATTAATACATGGAATTATCGAAGCCAGGAGAGAGAAGAAAACATCAATAGTAACAAATGATGTGGCTGAGGTTTTACTAAATGATAACAGTGAAGAGTTAACAGATGAGCTCATATCCGATAATATGATTGACTTGATGATCCCTGGTGAAGATTCAGTTCCTGTACTTATAACACTTGCCATTAAATACCTCTCAGATTGCCCTGCGGCCCTACAACAATTGACGGTACATAATTCACATATATTGTATAGTATATATTTTTTAATATAATATTTATCCTATCTTGTCATGTCTGGTTCAAGACAATCACTTAAAAAAATTGTGACAAAATAAAAAAATTACAAATATTGCTTCTTTTTTCTTGTAGGATGAAAACTTAAGGTTGAAGAGGCTCAAAGAAAAGCAAGGAGAGTCACTATGTTGGAGTGATTATTCATCACTGTCGTTTACACAAAACGTAGGTACAACTAACTATACATAATATAAAAAATATATGATCATTAACAACTTTAATAAAGTAAGAGGTATATATAATATTCTCTTATGATTACAATACACAATACATGCAAATATTGAGTGCTCTTTTGGCTCAACCCTAGTTGAGTTAACTTAGTAACCACAAGTTCCAAGTTCGAGTCTCTGTCAGAATTGTCTTTGGCCTTCTTGGTTTGAACAAATCAATTATGGACAATCATTTTACCAATTAAGATCACAAAACGGTATTCGAATAGTGACTATGAATTTTTCTGTAAATCAAAGTATTAAGTGCTTTTTTCTAATAATGATGTCTTTAAAAATGGATTTTGTTTGCAGGTGATCTCAGAAACATTGAGGATGGGGAATATAATTATAGGGGTAATGAGGAAAGCAGTGAAAGATGTGGAGATAAAAGGGTATCTCATTCCTAAAGGCTGGTGTGCATTGGCATATTTTAGATCAGTTCATCTTGATGACACTCTCTATGATTTCCCTTATCAATTCAACCCTTGGAGATGGCAAGTAAGAATACCTTCAACATTCATCATATCATTTTTTTTTTCCTTTTCCGTTTATTTTTTTAATACTACTGACTCTATTACAATGTACTATCTACTATTCATATATCTAGTCACTGGGTTTCAAACCTATAACCTCCCATTTAAAATAGTCACAAAGATGTCATTGAGTTACAAACTACTTGGCTTTTTCTGTTTAATATGTTAATAAAACTTGTTTGATTGATAAAATGTGTTGTATATTAATTATATTGGATTGATCTCACTTGTGCAGAAAAAAGACATAGTGAATAGTTGCAGTAGCTTCACCCCATTCGGTGGAGGACAAAGACTTTGCCCTGGACTAGATCTCGCCAGGCTAGAAGCTTCCATCTTCCTCCACCACTTCGTCACTCAATTCAGGTAATCATAAACTTAAGAACGAAAAATACAATTTTCTTTCAAAATATTATTTAAAATCTCTCAATCGTCCAGTATTTATCAAACTAAATGTGACTCAATTTTGTTTTGGCTTACACAAATATAAAATGCAGGTGGAAAGCAGAAGAAGACTCCATTATCAACTTCCCTACGGTGAGAATGAAGAAGAAAATGCCAGTTTACGTCAAAAGGAGAAAAGATTTCTAACTTCATTCTACACATCTTTTCTTCAGTATCGTCTCAACTTTAATTTCATAACCTGTGTGTATGTATATGCAAAGCAATACATACACGTGATAGACGGACAAAAGTTGAAAGAACTTGGGTGCAAAACACACGTGTGGAAGCTCACATATTTTGTCCTATATTAATTTCTCCCACTAGTAATTTAATTTGTATACTACATATATATATATATATATATATATATATATATATATATATATATATATATATATATATATATATATATATATATATTTAGGCGTGAGTTAAAAAAAAAAATTGTAATATTTGTATCTCTCTAGCTTTGTAAGAAAAAAAAAAAAATAGGGAAAGAAAACACTATAAAAATATATAATTTTCTATTTTAGAGTAAGAAAATTGTAAAGGAAGTTGTTCCATATTTAAATAGTATGCACATTGAATTTTTTTTTTCAGGTGTTATATCATTTTTTTCACTCCCCAAGTCCCCATAATATTGTTGTTGTTATTGGCATGTCGGCTAGGGCAATTTATATCCTGCATCAGAGCGCGCATTGCATTGTGCGCCCTGATGCAAAAACGACGTCGTTTCAATTTTTTTATTTTTTATTTTTTGAAATTTCACTACCCTGTGTTGACGGTTAATTTTCTTTAAAAAAAAAATTTCATGTTTAAAATGTACATAATTTTATACTAGAATACACATAATTGTATACATGAATGTACATAATTTTATAACAAAATACACATACTTTTTTTTTAAAGATAATACATATAATCTAACATAATACATAATATACATAAACTTTTAACATAATAAACATCAACTCTTAACATAATACACATAAATTTCCTGTTTCGGATGTACATAATTGTATATAAAAAAGATGTACATGATTGTATAAAAAAATGTATATAATTATATAAAAAATACACATAATTGTATAAACAAATACACATAATCACGTCAACTCCCTACATAACTTACCAAAACGACGTCATTTTGGGAGGCGCAGGGCGCACAGTGCTATGCACGTCGTGGTATAGGGTATAACTATACGTCGGCTAGTGACCACCAAGCGCGCGGCATGTGCATGGTAGGCCTCTAAAATTTGAGCCCGCTCAATCCTTAGGGGCAAATCATTCTTTAAACTCGGGTCCACCTTGCAATGTGTACCTGAGTCTAAAAATACACAATTTATATACTAAATGTTTACGATTTACCTACACAATTTACATATTAAATATTCACAATTCAAATTGTAAACATTCAGTGTGTAAATTGTGTATTTTAAACTTTTGTCTACATTGTAATGTGGATCTGGGTCCATGGTATAGCTGAAATAGTTGATGATCCATAGGTGAGGTAAAGATGAATTAGTCCGTTTTGATCGCTCTACAATTAAAGTTTGATAACATACAAATTACTTTTTTTTTGACTTGAGACATAAAGTGCCACACCCTTACTCACATTAGACTTGAGAAAACCTTTTTTATTTTATTTTTCATTTATTTTAAATTTGATGTAAATATTAAGTGATATTGCATAACTTTTTAATGAGTGTACCATTAGTGGAGTCATTTCTTAATTTAATTGTTAGGCAAATCTTTAGCATTTGATCAAATTCATGATGAAAAAGCAAATTTATACCTAACTTTTATTTATAAAACTTCAATTGCTTAGATGAAGGGCAATTGATCTTTGATATTAAGCTCCCAATATTTTAAGTGATCATATAATATAATATAATTGTTGAATCAACAAATCATTATTGAGCTACCGTGCCTAGCTTTATCTTTACATATTTGTCTTAGAAAAATGAATTATTACTTACATACAAATACATTATATTCCCCTTATTTAATAAAAATGAATTTTTAATGCATATATTTTTCCTAGATTATAAGAGTTGTAATTATGGTTCAATTACAATTTGTCTAGTATGATTTTGACGTTGTACGGATGCACATAAATAGCCACATGAGTGCACACAACGAAACACATGTCCAGAAGATGATAAAATGTACGAAGAAATGTATGTCATCCCATGTACAATGCACACAAACAGTCACGTGAGTGCGCACAACCGCAAACAGCATATATGTGCACAACACAAGTGCACAAATGGATAATAGTGTGCATTCATTTGAAGCAAACCAAAGTGCACACGATAGAGTATGAAAGTGCACACACTATTGTCGACACAATGACATACATGACAAATCAAAGTCAACCATTGGAATAATTACTGAGAAAAAAACCCTAAATAAATAAATAAATATATATATATATATATATATATATATATATATATATATATATATATATATATATATATATATATATATAAAAGCACAATAAATGTAATGAGAGGATCTCCTCAAATTTTTCATATGTAGATGGACGTTCCATACAGACAAATGACTCATTTGTCCCTAAATGATAATCATTTCCTTTTTTTGAATGCTAATTACATGAGATTGATGATGATCATTGATCTTTTATTTTATATGGCTTAGATTTATTTTCATATTCTCATGTGGGATATATATATATATATATATATATATATATATATATATATATATATATATAATATGTATACCATCAAAATAAATTAATAGCATGTTTGGTTAGGAGGAATTAGAATTTCACTTTCACCTAATTCTAAGGCAAACAAATATTTGATTAGGGAGAATTGTAATTTTCTCATTTTTTACGAAATTATAATCTCATACCTACCCTAGTTATTTTCAATTTTGCCTTTTTGAAAGAATAATAAAATACTATTAAGACAAAATTGTCATCTTATTTTCTAACCTAAAATTTATGTTTCATTTGTCTGCTCACATTTCCCTCTCATCACATATTTTTCTTCTTCTATGGTCTCAACACACAGAACGCCAGCTCGAAGACTTGCAAACACTCTCGTTCCTATATTTCCGAATAACAAATGCATTGCATTATAATTTTGACACAAATTTACTTGTCATAATAATAATAATAATAATAATAATAATAATAATAATAATAATAATAATAATAATAATAATAATAATAGACATTTTAATCACTATACTACTTATTCCCTTTTAATTATCATAGATACTAAATACTATAATTGAAATTTTCAATAATTATATTACTGAAAACTACAAATTGAAATTTAAATTTCCATACTATTAATCTTCTATGGAAGTATAATTCTTTTCAACATAATTCTCTGTTTCTCTCATAACCAAATGCCCGTCAAATGCATAGATAATTATTTATGCAATGTAAATATAATATTTATCAAAGTATATATAAGAGAGAGTCGTGGTTATGGTCCTAAAAAGTGAAAATGGTGTCAAGATAAGAGAGATATACTTTGTGCTTCATATTGTGTATTTAAATATTTTTGTTGATAAATGTTGTTACATCTTCCATCCGTTTTCTTTTCAAAAAAAGAAAAAAAAAAAACCAGAAAACTTCCATCCATTTTTAACTATTACTTATATTTATGAAAAGTGATAAAGATATCAATCTATAAAAGGTGGTGCACTTTATGTAGCATATGGTGTATTTTGACATTTTGTTTTTAACTTTTGTTACCTTGCTATACTAATTTAGTCTAAAGGGGCATGAGATATATACATTTGGGTTTAATTAGTGCAATGCTTTATGTTTTAATAATGTAGTATTAATTTGGGAATTGTTGTTTATTAAGCATTACATTTACTAATTACTATATTTGGCATTTATTCGTTGATTGGAAGGTGGAAGCAGCCATGGCTCCACCTTCTTCTGATTTTTTAAAATTGTTTTTTAATTTTTAAAAATAATAATTAAAATATTTTTTATATATAATTTAACATTATGACATCATATTTTATCAGACACAATTATCATTTGTTCAATGGTCTAATTATATACTTTTTTGTTTAATGGTTCAATTGCATAAAATGTAAAAGTTCAGTGACTTATTTGACACTTTTTTCAAAAAAAAAAAAAAATACAATTGACCAATATAAAAGTTACTCCGTACAATATAAGATAATCCTAACAAGTAAATAGTAAGTAAATAGTAATATTTTGAAACCGAAGAAAAATATATCAAAGAATAATATTGGGGATTTGGATATGAGTTAGGCTTCTTGGATGTAAAACACTAGTGTTTGGTATTGAGTGTCAAAATTAGATTAGATCAATGAATTTATTATTAAAAAATAAACTCAATTTGAATTTATGGGGTCAATGAAATAGCTGTTGAATTTATGGGGTCAATGAAATAGGTGGACAATTCCGAGACATTTAAGGGTGTATTTGGTTCGCACATGAAAATCAGAATCGGAATCGAAATCAAATACTTGTTAATGGTAATTAAATTTTGGTGAAAGTAGTTTATATGTTTGGTAGTAGGTGAAATTGGAATGATTACAAAATAGGGTTCTGTATGACCCTATAATGGAAATAAAGGTTTAAAGAATGCAAACAAAAAAATCAAGACAATTAATCTTAATATATAATAACATCCAAAGTACCCATATGAACAAACAAAAATCTAAAAACATTAATTCAAACTTAAAAAGCAAATTACCAATGAGGTTAAATGATATCCGTTTTTAATTAGGGAATAATATTTTTAATTAAATGAATAATCAAATCCATAATTGTGTTTTAAAAAGTTGTCAATCAAACACTAACTATGATTTTGATTATTATTTTGGAATAAGGGTCAAATAGGCCACTCAACTGCGCACTCAATTACAATTAGGCCATCGAATTAAAAAAGAATGCAATTGGGTCCCTAAACAACGCAAACTCATGCAATTCAATTCAAAAATGACATGTTTACCTGGAGAGACGGTTACCGAATTTTAAAATATATTTTTTAATAATTTTAAATAAAAAATTTTTTTAAAAAAATTAAAATAATACGTCATCTCTGCCGGAGACGAAGGGATCTTCGTCTCAGGCCATCTCCCTGGGCGGGGAAACGGCCTGAGACAAAAGTTGCTTCGTCTCAGGCCGTCTCCATGGTCGGGGAGACGGCCCAAGACGAAGCCACCCCTTCGTCTCCGCCGGGGGACGACTTTTTTTTTTTATTTAAAATTAGAAAAAAAATTCAATTTTGGTCCACTGACTATTGCACTTGTGTTAATTGCAACACTTGACCTTCAAAAATGTTAATTTAGTACCTTGACTATGCAATTTCTAACAATTTTGGTCACGCCGGCTAAATCTCATATGAAAAACTTAAACATTTTTTAATTTTTTATTAATGGGGACAAAACAGTCATTTTACGTTTAAAAAAATAAAAATTATTTGCTTCTTCTTCCTCAACACCTCCAGTGCCACATACGCAACACCTCCGCGCTTTGCCATGTGCACGCCACAACTCACGTGTTCGTCGTTCTCTCTGTATCTTTGAACTCAGGCCGGAATGGTGTCGGCGACTAGGAACTCGGAAGCATTCATTCCTTTCCCTTCCCAGCCAAGCCAAATCCCACTCCAACCCAACAGGGAGAAAATAAATCTCAGTACATTGGGCGAAGAATTTAAGGTATTGGGATGTGAGGAGCCGTAAATATTGGGATATTGAATGGGTTTTAGAGGATTTAAGACGGAGAAGGGTTGGGCGCAGGTGGGTGGGTGGGTGTCGTCGCTTCTGTGATCTGAGAGGGAGAGAAGGGTTGGTGGTTTTGGAGTCTGAACCCCAAAACTAAAAAATGACAACTGCGATGCAATAGTTACTGTTTTAAAAAGAATCTGTATGTCAATTTAACGCAATAGGAGAACGAAGGTTGTTGGTCGCCATAAATGGATAAGCTCACCGGAAATGGAGAAGCTCATGGGAGAAGAAAGAAAAAATGAGTAAAATGACGAAATGCCTCCATTAGTTGACCTATTAAAATTTTTCGGTGAGATTTGGCCGGCAATTTGTTCGGCGTGACCAAAATTGATAGAAATTGCATAGTCAAGGTACTAAATTAACATTTTTGAAAGTCAAGTGTTGCAATTAACACAAGTGCAATAGTTAATGAACCAAAATTGAAATTTCCTCTTAAAATTATTTAAAAAAATATTTTAAAAAATTCGGTAACCACCTTTCCAGGTAAACAAGTTAATTTGAATTGAATTGCATGCATTCACGTTGTTCAGGGACTCAATTACATTCTTTTTGAGATTGATGGCTCAATTGCAATTTGGTGCACAATTGAGTGGTCTATTTAACCCTTATTCCTATTATTTTTAGGAATTAATTTTACTTTTGGTCCCACGACCTTTGATGTTCTATCACTTTTGGTGCACAACTTTAAAATTTTTTAATTTTGGTGTCTAACTTTGTTATTTTTATTAATTTTGGTCCTTTCGGCCAAATTGACAGCGAAATGTTGCTGGATTTTATATTGTTAGGGGTAAAATCGTCATCCCAAGGAAACATCTTCAATATCTAAACAAAATCACCGTAAAATCATATCTATAGGTGTTTGATTATGAGCAGAAACCAGACAGATCTATGGGATTTATAGTTTCGACCATTGACAAACTCTTCTTTTCCTCTTAATATGATTTTTTTTTTGTTTAAATATTGAAGATCTTTTCATGGGATGACGATTTTGTCCCTAAAATATAAAATTTGGAAATATTTTACCGTCAATTTGGCTAGAAGGACCTAAATTGATATAAATAACAAAGTTAGGCACCAAAATTAAAAAAATTTAAAGTTGTGCACCAAAAGTGATAAGAACTCAAAAGTCGTGGGACCAAAAGTGAAATTAATTCTTATTTTTAGTGTGGAATCCATGAACCAAATACACCCTAATTTATAAAAAAAAATTGAAAAAGGTAAAAAAGAATATTGGGTCATCGTAATCTCTGCAACAAGGAACTTCGGTCTGCCAGCTACAATCCTTGCCGAACAACAACACTTCTCAACTTCTCAGCTTTTATTTTGTTTTCTCTCTCTAAGCTTCGGAGGAGAGAGCCTGCGGTGGCCGCAGCCTGACCTAATAGGTATGAAAATTTCAACACCAATCGCTTTTTCTTTTTGTGATTTTTTATTTTTTATTTTTGTTGGGAACAATATACAATTTCCAATTTCTAGACCTAGATTTGTATACGGAGTATTTTATTTACTGTAGGATTGATGATTTATTGTGTACAATTGAAGTGCCGGAATGTTTACGGAAAATCTGTTGCTCTTTGTTTGTGTTTGTGAAATTTCGTGCATGAAATTGCCTGGCATATAATCGTATGCGTTGATCGAGGAATGGAGTTCAGTTGCTGATATGAGCTGAACTGAGTTGTGAAATCTGTCATAAGAATGCTGTTTTGACACGATTCCTTTTTGCTGTGCTTGACTAGTTTAATTTAGGAATATTTATGAAGCACCAAGTTATCAACAAGTGGAGATTTTGTTGGTGGATTGTTTGCTTAACCTTGCTTGAGCTCCATGAATGAGTTCAAAGAGAAATCATATGGCTTCTGTTTTCTTATTGTTATCTCAAATGCCAATATGCCAATCTCTCTCCTGTTGAAAGTATAGCCCTGGCTTCACACCTGTAAAAACTTCTCAGAAATAGTGGTGAGTTTGTTGGCATCTTCCTTTGCTAGACCTATGTACAGAAGCCTTGCCATAGAGCCTGACCTTTTATTTCAACTTGCCAATCTTGTTTGATGGGTATGATGTTAATGCCATTCGATGCGGAACAAGAGTATGACAAGAAAGAAAGCAAGAATTTTCATGGAGCTGGACTAAGGGATTATTTTTCAAGATATAAACTGAAATAAGATATTCCTGAAACAAGACATGATCTGTGTTCAAGTAACAAGTTTGGTTTTGCCAGCTCATGAAAGGAGTTGGGTGGCTCCAATTATGGGCAAAAACATGTTGTCAAAAGATATTTTCTTCTATTCCAAAGTTCCTCTTTTTCTAATGCGATGTTTGGTCTGTTTGCCTCTTTACTTTTCACTCTAAAAAATGCATAAAAATTATAATCAGCTTGACTGAGACCGATGGCCAAGGTTGTCTATCTTGTTGCAACATCAATGTTTAGTCATTTACCCATGACAAAATATATCATTGAAATGAGTGTATGCAGTGTCAGGGTTTCATCCAAATTCTTGAATATCTGTTCTCTTTACTACTCTAGTCTTTTTTCTCCACACCCTAGCTTAAGTGATTCTTCTCATCCATGTCTTAATGAATTGCTAATTTTGCTATTGGTACAAGAAACTAGGTGTGCATGGTGGTTCATTTGTTTGAGAAATATTTATTTTGACAAGGTGTGTAATTTTTACGATACATATGATTCATGACTTGTGTGAAAAGTTAAACAGGCTTTTTATGGTTATGATGAGTGGGACTACTATTGTACTGAAATTGCTTATTTCACCTTTTCCTGTCAGTTGATTGTCTTCTATTACCCTAAATATGCTTGGTTATCTTCTTGCAGTGATACTTTAGATGGCAGGAAGGAACCGTGTTCATCGGGAACTTGACCGCCATCGTGGTCACCTTGTAGAAGGGCCTCTTGTCCGCGGTCCTATACCCCGGAATATGCCTAATCATCATGCTTTATTAGAGGAAGAACTTGAAATGCGGCATGTTGATATTCGCAGGCTTTTGGGTGAAAATCGGAGACTGGTTGAAGACCGAATTACTCTGCAGCAGGAGTTGGGTGCTGCTAAGGAGGAGCTACATCGCATGAACCTTGTTGTGGCTGATATTCAGGCTGAACATGAGCTCCATTCCAGGGAACTTATAGAAAAGGGTCTAAAGTTGGAAGCTGATCTTCGAGCCATTGAACCCCTGAAAAATGAGGCCAGTCAACTAAGGACCGAAGTTCAAAGGCTGCATGGCATAAAGAAGGATCTCCAAGGGCAGGTGCAGACACTAACAAAAGACATTTCCAAATTGCGAGCTGAAAACCAACAGATTCCACTTTTAAGGGTGGAGATTGACGGATTACATCAGGAGCTTTTTCATGCTAGGTTTCTGCCTTCACTTAGCTTACTTTCTATTTGCAACCAACAAAGAAAACGACCTTTAGTTTTTCTAGAAGACATTGTATAATTATCAGAAGGCATGTGAACTTCAATAAATAAATAAATTTGACATGCAGATCTGCTGTTGAATATGAAAAGAAGGCAAAAATTGAACTAATGGACCAGAGACAGGGGATGGAGAAAAACTTGGCGTCAATGGCACACGAAGTGGATAAGCTACGTTCTGAGCTTGCAAATTCTGAGGGTAGATCTTGGGTTCCCGGTTAGTTAGTTGCTTCCTTTATTAATTTTCATTTCTTTTAAGCTTTTATGCACCTTAATTGAGAAAGTTCAGTATTTTTGGGTTATGGAGGATATGAAATGCTTGAGTTAGACTTGTGATTCTTAAATATGAGAAAAATTTTGGAAAACAGTATCCACTTTCCATCCTATAACTGATAAGCCTTTTGTTGTGGTTTAATGTAGTGAAAGAGACCATGCTGCTTGTATAATCTATTCCTTAAACTGATTTACTTTGGTTACAATTCCAGTGTCAATGAAATAGTAACAATAAATAGAAGTGAAATAGACCAGGTAATTTGAATTTATAGTCCTAAAAGAAAAGAGGAGCATTCATATACTTTCTGATGGTGGCTAGCTTATTTTCTTCATAATACACCCCCATCTCCTTTTTATTGGCTCCTATGATCAGACATACAGTTTAAGAAACTCCAGTCATTGCATTTATATCTTTCCCTTTTTTGATAAATTATTCCAATAGTACCCTTGCTTTTGCATTTAATGCATACTATCTTGTTTACTATTGAAGCCATTTTGAGCAATGTAGCATTATGCATAGTTATCACGGCGTCGCCTTGGCGTCCTGTCGGTGGAGACACGACGCCTGGAGGCTTCGCCTCGCCTGAAAATGGTGAGGCGAGCTCCGGCGTCGCCTAGGCATCCTAGACGACGCCGATTCGGCATCCAAACCCATAAACCCTACCCATTTAAACTTTATTTTTTTAAAAAAATGGTATGACTGCGTCGGCAACTTCCCTCGAACTGACAGAGAAGAAGAAAGCCAACCCAGTGACCCACAGCCACCGCCGTCCCATCGGCGTCGCCCTCCCACCGCCGTGAGTCGTCATTGGTGCTTCTTTCTTCTTCTTTTCTCTTCTTCATTCTTCTCCCACCGCCGTCGTCAACTGTCATTCTTGATTTTTTTCTTCTTTTTCCTTCTTTCTTTCTTCTTGGCTTCTTCGATCAGTCTTATTTACTTTACTCCTAGGAAGTTGTAGCCTTGAGAAAAGGAATAGTCTGCAGCTACAACTTCCTAGAGTATAATAAATAAGGCTGCCTTTTCCACTGCCTATTTCCAACCAAATATATATATATATATATATATATATATATATATATATATATATATATATATATATATATATATATATATATATATATATATATATATATATATATATATATATATATATATATATATATATATATATATTAATCATCGCCTAGGCTACAAGGCGGTCGGGGAGCGCCGCGACTTAATAGGGCGCCGTGATAACTATGTCTTTATGTCTTTTGAAATTTCATTGTGGCCAATAAAAATGGGACTGCAGATCTAGTATTTAGATGAATGAAAAGTTGTGTTCTTTGGATATTTAGTAACCGCAAGTATCTAGTGTAAAGTAAATCTCTAGGCACAAAATTTGCACCCTGACTTGGAAGGTAGCCTTTTTATGCATCTTGATTAATCATCGATGTATGCCAGCTATTATCATTTTTGGGTTTTGCTGTTAGAACTTTGTAGGAGAATGAGGCACTGCAGTCACACTGTTTCATGTGATTTCTTTTCACATACTCTTTGAGATGTTATAGATGAGGAGAATTGTTTTTTTTTTTTCCTCTCTCATTTGCTATGATCAACTACAGTACTTACTGTCATGAAAAAAAACTGCATTCTAATTTTGGATATTGAAAATGCTTACAAAAGTTCTCCCCCTTCGTTTATAACTCTTGAACAATGGAAAAAAACTACAATTATATACACCTGGTTATGAAACCTTGTTTTTGTTGCAAGTACAGGATTATATGCTTCTAGCTACCAAGCATGTTGTGTAATTGAATCATTGTAGGACAATGTATTTGGCACCAATATTAAACTATTCATAGTTCTTCTCCTTTGCTGTGTATGTTAACATACTATGTCTGGATGTGAAAGGTGGACCGTACTCAATAAATTTCGGCACTCCTGATAGCAACTTCCCTGCACCCTATGGTGAGGGATACGGGGGTCATCTGGTATGGATATTTAACTAAGCAGTGTTTTATTCTAGACATCATTAGACAAATTCATTGGGTGCTTATATATTATTGGATGTTGATGTTCATGCATTATTCTCAGGGTGCTGCCAACAAGGGCCCTTTATATGGTGCTGGCTCAGCTTCATGGGGAGGACCTGAGAAACCTCGAATGTCTCGCCGTTGAATTGTTCAGATCCTGTAGTGTGCTGTCCTGTATAAACTGGAGCAAGGAGTGTCTGATGTCTTCCATTTGTGCGTAAACGATCTTATGTCAGCTCTCTTCCCAGTTGTCCTTGAAGATAATTGGTTATGTTTACTTGTATATGGGCATTAAGGTTACTCTTTCTGAACTAATGGGGTATGGTTGTTCTCTTATTTGCCTAAAACTATAATTTAGCTGCATACTGGTCTTATTTATAAATATAAGCATGTTCTATTTCCCCCCTTTTTTGTTACATTTACTTAATTATATAGATATCAATTTTCTTTGGAAGTTGTCGGTCCTGACTTCAGAGTAATAGGTATTATTGCTGGATTAATGCTTCACAAGTATTTGTTAAGGAGATGCTGAAGTATTCTGGCATAGAAGATTATAAGTCTTTGATTGCCAATCTGCCTGTTAAAAATAGGTATTATAGATTTATAGGATATATAGTTGAATGCACTTACTGTGCAAATAATTAAGGAAAGCTCAGGATGTTGCTTAGGAGACACTATGTATTGTTGTTTTCTTGATTTTGTTGCTGGACCTATTATCTAATGATACATCCTTGGGTTGTCATAAATGTTTTAGCCTAATAGGGAACTTCTAGGATTCATGACCTCAATTTATTTATTTATTTTTGTAAATCTTTCTTAACTTGGTCACTTCTTACCAATTTCTTATGGGCAGAGCAAACAAAGTACATTTGCCAAGTAAATGAGTATATCGGGGCAAATGTTTAGGACGCGCATTATGTTGATAGGAGCCCAACAAGATACTATAGATGCCTTGAGAAGATTAAGTTTCTTTAGTTCTTGGATGTAGTTTATATTTTCAGGGTTCATGACATCCATTAGATCATGCTCTAGTGCTCTACATTTTCTAACATTGCACAGTCATCTGTTCTGAAGGTGGGATGAACTAAATAATTTATGAGGATGGAGATATGATTTGCTTCTTTCCAAATGCATACATTTTGTTGGTGGAAGATAGGTGATATTAATAATTGAGGAGTAGGGATCACAAGTAAGATCATGATTAAGATTTTAAAACTAGGAGGTGTGACACTATAGGTTGTTTATTTATATTTATTGGACAGGCTTCTAGTTGTTTTGGGTTGGGTGTGTAGATCCTCCTATAGTTATATGTGTAGGATGATTCAAGGTGTGTTGTGATGATCAATGAATCTCCTTTAATAATGTGCCTATGCACTTTAGAGAGCGCTGGATGTTAATTGCTGTACCCCTACTTTGGTTCACCTGAATTTGAGGATTGCAGCTTGAGATGTTTGTCCTATTAGTTCGTGCTTCCGGGATTGGATATGCAGCTGCCTTGCCCTATGTCTTAATTGTTTGGACGAGAAATGTATTTAGCCTACCAATTCACGTGACTGTCATATTGCTGGGTAATCAAGATACCTGGGTGTCATCCATTTGTAAATGAGTTGCTTATTATACACTCAAATGGTCCCAGAACATCTGAAGGAAAGGCAGTGGACATACCAAATCAGTGGGCTGCAACCAACGAATGCCATAGGCAAGTATCCTGTTTTTGTTATGTGGCTTTAATGGCCCTCTAACCTTTTGAGTTGGATACTGTACTTTATGTTCTCTCTCTGCTTTTCTTTCTTCTTTTTATTTTTTCACGTACATTTATATAAGGTAGGTATATATTTAGTTTTCGATCTTTGCTACCTTCTCCATGATTCTTCCTTGATATGCTTACATGGGTGGTGAAGTATTTTCTGCTTGGATTCTAGTTCACTATTAGAGCTGTATGCAATGGAAAATCTTATACCTTGCATCATCCTCTAATGATACCATTTTTCTGTCTTGCGTTTATATTCCTGTGTGGATATTCCTTTGATTATCAAGATCCATGGTTCGCTGATTGAACTTTTGTAGTTGTATTTGTTGGGGCAAGGAGGTACAGACTGATTTTTTCATAATTCCGTTGCCATTGGATAGATATCATAGTTGTAGTGATTTCTTGGACTTTTGTTGGTATTATAGCTTCAATTTCCAGTGACTTGGATTTTGGAATACATCCTGCTATTGGAGATAATTTTTGTCCTTTATTTGGTATTAAATCCAGAAATTCTGCTGGGAGTGTGGGACTGTTAGGCTGTTCTCATAAATTTTCTTGATACCTGAATTATAGTTGGTTGACCTATATCAAGTGACAGAAAGAAATGCAGATGATTAGCAATTGGATGTTATGGTTGGTTAGTCATGCCTATTATACATCACCTTGGAGAAAGAGTTGAAGTTGTGGACTGAAATTTTACTTGGATCAAAGTGATTAAGAAAGATGTGATAACTCAAGGGCTCATGACAGGCTTAGTGCTTATTAGAAATAGAATCCATGATGTGTATCCAGCTAGATAGTGATAATTCCTTAATGGAGTTGAGTATATTGTAACTGGTCTCCAAGGAATATGAATATATCTTGGCCACTGAATGCCATTTTTTTCTTTTTGACTAGACTGGGCTTTCAACTGAGAATTGAGTTGGTAATGGACACTTAACTTCTCATTTCCTTATTTATGTTGACTGCAAGACTGGCTGGACTCAGTTTTGCTTCATGCTTAGTATTTCTGGTAGCACTCTCTTGGGAGTAAGCTTATTTATTTTTCTGTTGGCTTTGAAGGTGTGCTATTTATTGGTCAAATTAGAACAGTTTGATTACCAAAGAATGTTTTTCTTATACCAAAGGATTTAGACTTACAAACTTAAAGTTCTATCTGTGGTCATTGATATGTGATTTGAATTGGGTAGGCCGCGCCAATTCTTTGGAGGGAGTTCAAATGTCTATGTTTGCTTCAAAAGTTTTCTATCATTGTAAGATTCCTTTATCATCATAGACATATGATGTTGGAGATACAACCCTATCCCTGGACTGTCCAGCTTAAATGAATGATGTTATTTTGGAGGGGTTTTGATCTTAGAAGACAAGTGAATTTCAGGTCTTTGTTAAGCTTAACAATTTTTTTAATGATAGAGAGTAAAAGTTAGAAGGTAATAATTTATGCCTAGCCGGTATGTGACTGGGGTGCTGGAGTTGCTATAGCATATATTCTTGGCATGGCTTGTAAGTGACGAGTCACAGAGGCTCTTCATTTCTGTCTACTGATATTAGGTGGTTCAATCATGGCTGCAGTATGTTTAATTGTTTTTTTTCTTGTCTGGAGTTTTGACTTCTTATGCCCTGTATTATCATGCTAGTTTAATCAGTATAATTTTTGTGGGTGTTTTGTTAATTATCATAATTGCACCATTCTTCTCTTTCTCTAATAGTATTTTCCTAATCCTTTTTTGCAGATCTAACAGAATTGGCTGGTTTACCTGATTGGACCAACTTAATTTTAAAATGTCCGAGGAGATTCTTGAGGTGAAGTTGGAGATTACAAAAGCTGATAAGGTATTTTTTGAGGTGGCTCTTTTGAAATCTTGGGCTGCAGGTGGAAATAATCTTTCGAATGTGACTTAGACAAATGGATTGAGATGGGTCTGGGCATTTTTCAGGTTGAAGGTTGGGTCAATTGATTATTAGTAACAAGCACTCTCGTTAGAACCATTTTGTTCAAATTATGCAGTCACACTTGAGAAGCATTGCCTACACTTTTGTAAGTCATCCTTGTTGAGGTTCTGATTTTGCCCCCTACATATGGCATTGTGGTTTTTTGTAAGTCATCCTTGTTGAGGTTCTGATTTTGCCCCCTACATATAGCATTGTGGTTTGGTTAGGCAAGAACTTACCGGCTTCAGGAAGTTAGAGAAGTGCCGAGTCCCAGCCACCAATTCAAGTGCTTCAGAAAGATCAAGTGGTTGATCATGAAATTTGACGAGACTTGCTCTTGAAATGTTTGATCTGATCAGAGTGTAATCTTACTTGGTTTTAAGTTATCATCTCTGGTGTGGATGTTTTGCAGTCCACACGTTTGATTGAGCTCCAGTCCAGTGTCAACTTGACTAGGGTGTGAGAGATGGCTCAGTACTATGCAGCTATACTACAGGCAGACATTTATCAGTTTCTTTTGGTTAACTGTGAGGAGATAGGCTGCGGTTTTAGGGAAGAAGCAATTGAAAAGACTGAAATACCCTTTAGATTGAGTATCAAAAGTGGCAGAAAATAACAACTTGAAGGATTAGAAATGTTCGAT
Source organism: Ipomoea nil (assembly GCF_001879475.1). Classification (NCBI taxonomy): domain Eukaryota; kingdom Viridiplantae; phylum Streptophyta; class Magnoliopsida; order Solanales; family Convolvulaceae; genus Ipomoea; species Ipomoea nil. Next base: position 4,085,098 of record NW_017618004.1, on the reverse strand, counting down.
TTGAAAGGGTGATTTACAAAAGTGGCATATTTCTCAATACTTGGAGGGAGGATCAAAATTGGTATTAATTCAACTAAATAAATACGCGATCCCCTTCCCTTTAGCAACACTTGAGCTTGATTTTAACTCCTCTTGAGCTAAAGAAATACCAATATACCATTAAGAATGTTAATCGTATTGAGTCAGTTTGAACCACTTCATTTTAGGACTAAGGTTTCTCCGTTTTTAATTTTTGTATTCTCTTCAGTGGTAAAATGGTTCCCATTTCACCTGTTGAGATAGATTGGACTAACTAATTAAAACACAAATTTTTGTTTATTCTTTGTTATATTTTATTGCTTCATATTTGTCACTATTCTTTTCTGGGTTGCAAATGATCACAACCTTAATAATTTAGTATCAATATTTTATTGTTATTCAGGGTTACAAATAACCCTTGCTCAAAATGTTTGAGGGTTACGATCCAAAAATTTATTAAATTATAATGTTTATTCATATTACATTTTATTTTTATGAACATATATATAAAGAAAATTATATATCTACTACAAAATAAATGAAAATAGATATGATGTATGCATAATTTAGTGTTTATATCAAATAGTATGAACATGATGAGTGGTGTTATTAAACATGATGCATATGTTATGTAATTTTATGTACATTAAACTTTGTTATTATGAACATATCGAAAAAAATATTATGAACTTACTACTGAATGAATGAAAATATATGTGATGTACTTATAATTTAGTGTTTATGTAAATTAAAATTTGGATTTATGATAATATAGAATAAAAATTATGAACATAGTGTAAAATAAATGTTACTCTATTTGTTCTATTTTATCTGTCCTACTTACTATTGATTGGTCAAACCAACTCTTTCTTCTTTACTTATTTGTATTAGCATTCTCTTATGATTTTTAAATTTAATTTTTTGGTGTTTAATAGTACTCTTAATGTAGTTTCCAAGTATATAAATTTTACACACTAATTTTAAACTTAATATTATGAAAAATTAAATTGTAAATAACTTCAATAAAACCTCGTTAACCGAACCCAACACATAAAATGAGATAGAGGGACCATTAAACATTACGCGTTTGTAGTGTAATGTTTATGTACATTAGTATTCGTTTTTATGAACCTATAGAATGAACATTATGAATATATTACGGAATAAATGAAAATACATATGATGTATATTTAGTTTAATATTTATGCACATTAATATTTAGGTTTATGAACATATATAACAGATATTATACATTAGTACAAGATAATGTTATTAAACATGATGCACTAGTTAATATTTAATATAAAATGAAATCATTTTGAATCAAAATTTACCATAAAACAATATAATTTGCCTAATGAATCACCCAATTTAAAATTCTTTTAATTTCTTTTGCCACTTTGTGAAGTGGCAATTTATATCATCGACCAGGGTTCACAATGTTAAAATAATGAAGTATAGAATTTCATAACACAAGACAAAAAAAAAAATCACAACACAAAACACATGCACATGTTATGTATTTACTTATTTTTTAAATATGATTTAGGTATAAAATTTGTGTTTATATGCACAAAATTTCACAAAATAAGACAAAAATTCATAACATATGACACCATTACTAATTTGTTATACAGTTACTAATTTTTTTTAAGCACAAAATTTGATAACATAAGACACAATTACTAATTTGTTTCGATATATACATGTATCAAGATTTACAGTATATGTTATAAAAATTTTTTGTGACTATGAACACAAATTTTGTGAAGTATTATCCCACAAGAACAAAATTTAATATAACGTGTGTAATTGCTAATTGATTGAAGAAATATGTGGTAACAAAATACGGGTCGGGCGACACTGCTGACTGAACCTTATTTATATCGATGACAAAAAAATTGGAGAGTCTCAACTCTTGAGTCTTGACCTAGATACCTGTAGTACACATTTACACGATATTCTCTTCTGGATTCAAGGGAACCAAGATTCGGCAGTGTAATCTCCAATAGCGGAAGGAATACGTTTATATATCTTCTGTGAATTCTGTATATGTGATGTGAAGAAGAGCCGTAGTAGTAGTATGCAGGGGAGCTCTGTAATTTCACGTAAAGTTTCTCACTTTTTTCGAGTTTCTCATCACTCCACTCCACCACATTCCCATCGTTTCTCTTCCAACGCTTCCGAATTGCGCCCATGCCCTAAAACCCTTCCTTGTATTCGTGTTCCCAAACCTTCTCATCACGCCCATACAAGAGACTTAGTTCTATTCAAGGTATCCCTTGCTTTTTCTTTAATTTTCAACTTTTTTAGTCTCAATACTGGTATAATACTTCTTTATTTCCCCCCTTATTTGAAGTAACTATGGTAATTGGATATTTTTTGAATACCCAAATTTTCAAATTGGTTGTTTTCTTATTGTGTCTGTCAATTTGCTACTTTGTTGGTATCGTAAATTCTTAAAGAAAAGGATTTTCTTAACTGGGATGATGGGGAAAATGTGTTTATAAGTGAAGTTTATCATTTGTGAATTGGTTTGTTCTATGTGTTTGTTTTGTAAATTAGGGTTGACTGAGTATGGTGTGATGATAATAGTGGCCAAGTCTGAAAGAAATAGTGGTGGTTTTAAGTTGAGTGTTAACCTTAATCCTTGCTAAAATGTTGAGTGCAAAGGAACTTTGTTTGGAAAATTCTTCTTTTCGTTTCTATAGGGATAATGGGATATGCTTCTATTGGAAAAAAAAAAAGTTCAAATAAAGATTAAGAATTGCAGGCTTCTTGCATCTGGGCTGAATCTGAGTACACATGTGTATAAAAGTATGTCTTTTTGTAAAGGTGGAGAAATATTGTTGCTTACTTTGGGTGTTAGGTACGAGCAACTGCGGCTGAAACTGAGCAGCCAAAATGGTGGGAGAAGAGTGCCCCGAATATGGTTGACATCAATTCTACGGAAGGCTTTTTAGATGCTTTAAGTAATGCTGGTGATAGATTAGTCATCGTTGACTTCTATGGTACGTGGTGTGCTTCTTGTCGAGCATTATTCCCCAAGGTGAGTTCTTTCTTTGGTTGTAAACGTAAAGCTATAAATTACACGTTGTTTTACCTTTTATCTAAACGTAAAGCTATAAAATTTTGAAAGTATTATGCTGCTGAGCTTCTAAATAAATGCTTTTTTCATATTTCGTGTTGATCAGCTCTGCAAGATTGCTGAAGGACACCCAGAAATTCTTTTCTTAAAGGTGAATTTTGATGAGAACAAGTCCTTATGCAAAAGCTTAAATGTTAAAGTACTTCCATTTTTCCAGTTCTATAGAGGAGCAAATGGCCTGTTGGATTCGTTTTCTTGCTCTCTTGCCAAGGTACAACCTTTTTTATGATCCCGTATTCTTTATCTTCTTACTTCCAAGAATCCTTACCAATCAGTAGACCCGTGACCGTATCAGATATAGACCTGTGACATTGTGTGAATTAAAACGGTGATATATCATATATGCTTCCATCGTACTGTTAAGCTTGAATTGATAGGCTGGTCACGAAAATTAGAGCTGTCAAAGCAGGCCGCCATAAAATTCAAAGCTCGCCCTGCCATTTTTGCGGGGCAGGATGGGTTAAGCATGTTTTGACGTCGAAGGTTACTTGAAACAGCAAAGGGCACTGCCCCGACTGTGGCAAGACTGTCCTTAGTACATAAAATGGGCGCTTCCCATGATTAACCGGTTTCCAAAATACACTGTGCAGCTCCAGAAATTAAGGGATGCAATTGCAACCCACAATCCGGGGAGTTCTGGTGATGGAAGTCCCAAGTTGAGTGAAATGTCTGGGTCTCCATATGACAGGCCATCTGGATCTACTTCAACGTAGAATCATCATCGCCGAATTACCTTGCAGAATACTGGATTTAGAGCTACAGAGAAGATGAGGTTTGGTTGTGTTGATTCTTTGTAAAGAGTGTTCTCACATCATTGCTGCAATATCCATTTATATAGGGAGAAGTATTGACAAGTGTGAAGTGTGTAAATTTCAATCATTCGTGAATTGTGGCTAATGATTTTCTTGTAAGATAAAAGCTCTACTCTTTAAGGAAATTCTCTACATTGTTTCGTAGCGTTTATGCTTGTGTACTCAAATTGTTACATGGATCAAAGTTCTTTCGCCTAGGGTTCGATTGAAACTCTAGTAAGATAAGAACTGTGTATATAAGAAATTTGGTCGGAAGATGGGGATTGAAGGAATGAAACTCTCACGGGAAGAAGAAAGAAGTTTAAGGTGCCATATCAACTGGTCAACATTAAAATTAATCACGTCAACAAAAAAAAGCTCCACATCAGCTAACAACCGGTGCCATGTCATTTGTTACCTGAAAACTTGTGAAAAGTTCTAGATGGAAAACAATAATTGGTAAGTGGATCGAAATAAATGATATAAAAGTTCAGGATGCAGCATGAAGAATCCGTTATATGTTAATTATTAATTATATAATATTTTATAATTATATATTTTAAATAATAATTTATTATTAATATTCATGGTTGAAAAAATCGTTAGGTGGTGATTAATTGGTGCCTAGCCCGTGTATTTTTTTATTTTATTTTTATTTTAAAAAAATTATTTAAATTTATTTAATTTTTTAAGACTTGATAATTATAAATTATTGAATAGTTAAATATTAAATATTAACTTAAAAACATTGAGAATTTGAACAATTTAGGGTTATTTTAGTCGAAATAATATCGTTTTGAGTGAAAATAACCCATTTAAAAAGGATGGAATAATAGCTAATCGGCCGACTAGGCAACCTAGAAGGCATAGTCAGCGCCTACGAGGCCTAGGCGGTCAGCACTTAGGCGGTCTAGTCGACTAGCCGCCTAGACCACCGATTATTGTGATATGCTAGGCGGTCAGCACTTAGGCAGTCTAGTCGACTAGCTGCCTAGAGCATCGATTATTGTGATATGCTAGGCGGTCAGCACTTAGGCGGTCTAGTCGACTAGCTGCTTAGACCACCGATTATTGTGATATGCTAGGCGGTCAACACTTAGGCGGTCAGCACTTAGGCGGTCTAGTCGACTAGCCGCCTAGACCACCGATTATTGTGATATGCTAGGCGGTCAGCGAACGTGTAACGCCTAAGCGCTGATTAATCGGTGCTTAAGCAGGATTTTTTCAACATTGTAAATATTTATAATTTTTTATATAAATATAATTAAAAGGAAAAGTAAAAAGATGGAGCAAGAGACTCCCTTGAAAGGGAAGCCTCATGCTCAATTTGCCAAGTGCCATTACGGAAACAAAATTAGATTTGGCAAACTGCCAAACCTAAACACCGCAAATTGTTGCATTTGAGAAGTTGGTGATTTGTCATTAAACCGTTGTCTAAATCCATCGTTAATCAAACAATATTTTTAGCGTTTTGACAAAGTCAAACCGCTAAAATAATCAAATTTGTCAAAATTTAGTTCATAGGACCATGATCCTAGAACCATGGTAAAAGCACAATCGCAAAGTTAAAGTTCTAGTACTCCCTTCGTCCTATTTTATGTGCCTGGTTTGTTAACGAAAAGTTATTTTGAATTTAATTTTTGTTAGGGTTAGTATACAAAATTTATATATCTGAAAATTATACTAAAAGTACTATTAAACACAATAAATTAAATTTAAAATAACTAGAAAATAAATAAAGATGAAAGAATCGATTTGCAAATATGAGAAATAAAAGAGGAAATTGAAGAGAGAGAATGAGGTGATGGAAGGGAAGAACTAAGAAAAATATGAGAAATAAGAGAGGAAATTGAAGAGAGAGAATGAGGTGATGGAAGGGAACTAAGAAAGTAAGAAGCATGGGGTCTTCTAAGAAAAGCAATTGTGAATGAATATTAAATTTAGTAATTGAATTTCGAAGGAAATGAACAGTCATGGTTGGAAAACATTCAAAGGCTAAGGCTCTAAGTGAGTACTCATTTAATGTTCATTTCACTTGAGTGTCTCACTTGGCTAGTTTTCTCTTCTTCTCCTTTTATACATCAACTCACTTTAGAAGGCTTGAAGTATTATGGAGAGGAAATAAGGAGAAAATTCAGTTTACCTACCGCCATTCGCTTGGCACGGCACATGTACGAGGTGTGGTTAAAGTTTTGTTGCTCGGTCAATGCCACTCACATTCTATGCGTTGAACGTGTGCTGCAAGAAGCTGTTATATTGATACAGTATATGAGCTGCGTTATATCTGTGCTATCAGTCGAAGACATTACGATATCCCTGATCGTTAAATGTTTTTAAGACAGTGTTCATAAACACGCCACAGAATCACTTCCATTCCTAAATCAAACTTTACAGAATCACTTTTATTCCTAAATCGAACTTTTGAGTGCTACGTACATCGCTAACTTCCGTTCCAGGTAATCATTGTTGTTGCTGCGCACAACAATCACATGGCAACGTGCAAATTTCAATGGGAATTAAAAGTTATCAATATCATCACATGACAACGTGCAAATTTTTTATTTTTTTTAAATTGTCTAATTTTCTTTGTTTCTTAAAAATTCATGTTAAAAAAAAATACATTTCAAAATTGAGAAAGTATTGACAATTATACCATTAAATAATATAATTTCACAAATTTCCAAATTCAACCAAACAATCAGTGTTTAAATAACATATTATTATGCTCTAACTTATAATATAGTCTCAAAAATAGTCTATATATATATATATATATATATATATATATATATATATATATATATATATTCCATATTTAGTATTATCTTTATTAAAAATAAAAATGCCTCTTCTTGGAAATTGGAATATAGCCACTATTTTCCTCATTTACTTATTCTCCCAAAAGATCAAATCTCAACTTCAATAGACATTATACCCGACCCGGTAGAACATTTAAAAAGATGTAAATTATGATAACTCAGTAGTTTAGCAAACAAGAACAAATATCAGTATGCACAGACTTTTAGACATAATCCTCATACTGCTGTCACCCTCAAAATTTGAACATTGATTTCTTCTTGTTGTAAACTTTCTTTGCATGTTTCATTAAAATCAGGAAAAGTAAAACCAACACTTTGTGAAGATGTTGAAAACTAGTGTAGTCCATTTACCAGTTTTCTTGATCCGACCAAAAAACTATATAATATAATTTTCCACCTGAATGGATAGCAAAGAAATGAAAGGTGTATTTGAGTGGAATTATACAAAACATGACTACTACTACCATCACTTCTATACACAAACAAAACTTCCTGCTGCTTACTTCTTCATACTGCAATAAGATCATCTACTACCATCCCGGTTAGGGTTCCTCCTTTTGTCAAATGAGAGTTTAGGATTAAATCCATCGAGCACCTCGTCGAGCATTGGGCCGCTATATCTCTGATATTTGGGCGATGAATCTGACCACATCATCCTCCCGCTCCGGCTACCCACATCATACCCTGGCGTCGACATGTAACCCGAATCCATTATGAGGTCCCCTTCCAGAATCCTAAGCACCTTCATCATTCATCATACAATAAAATGAATCAGACACAAGAATCCCATCTCGGTTTTCGAAACAATCAGGTTCTCTTTAGTATAGTTAGCAGGGATTTATTGCAACTTGTAAGCAACTATCCAGTGCTGAGATTATCTTTTTCTCCCAAAGAGTATATTCGCCAAGGCGGAGATTATTTTGTCTCATATAGGGATTAGGAATATGAGTCTAAACTCAACAATAGTAAAAAGAATAATCACACATTGGGTGTTACTCCCACACAGGCTCAATCATACATCCTTACCCATAATTTGCCACCCAAGAACTAACTGAGCTACCCTCGCAATCAAGCAACTTACGGGATTGTCAACTATTACGACTAATATAAATTCTCAAGTTATAGCCCGTGCATATATAGTTCCAACATAACTATGATAGGTTGCTTACCTGAGAGGTTCGAGGCCTTGCCTGAGGATCCCGCCTTATGCACAAGGATGCAGCATGCAACATGCAATAAACTTCATGTTCGTTGTAGCAGTTCTGTATTCGGGGATCTATTAATTCTTCAATGGCATAATCTTCCAACAAAGGGCGTGCCTGTAAACAAGTCGAAGACGAGGGTAAGTAAGAGTGCTGAAAAGGTAAAGTAATCCCATTCCCGTATTTGGTAAGGTGTGCCATAGAGAGTCAGAAACAGACCCATTCCACGAGACACTGCTGGCCCTTGGGTCTGTTTAGATCCACCGCTTTCCGACCAGTTACGAGCTCTAGAAGTACCACCCCGAACGAGTAAACATCCGCTTTTTCCGTAATCTGGCCACTTTGAGTATACTCGGGAGCCAAGTACCTAAACAATGCATTATAGTAGTGTTACTCATGTATACATTATACATAAATAGTTCGCATTGGCATCGACAAACACTTTGAAGCACATACCCAAATGTTCCAATTACTCGTGTTTCTACTCCCGTGTCTCCATCAGGTTGCCACCTGGCTAAGCCAAAGTCTCCAACCTTTGCACAGATTATTAGATTATTAGAACAACTATTAACGCAAGTATGGAACATCTTAATCAACAAATTGTAGCATTGCACAGACCAGCCAAAAGGATTATTTACAATTCCCACAATCTATTTGCTTAGTTGAAGGCAAACAGGGACTGGGTGTTTGGTAAATGGCTGTTAGCTGATAGCTGATTGAGTTAGTAGGTTTGACTTGTGATAACATTAGCTGATTGTAGAAAAGTATTTTGGTAAATTAGTTGTTAGCTGATTACATACAAAATGACTTACTTAAAAAGCTACTTTGAGTAGCTTTTGAATTTTAGCATTTAGGAGTTGTTACAAAAAGCTAATTAATCACACTCATGTTGATTATTTAACCAAGTCAAATAGCTAATAATGCCCAAATAAGCCAAAATTGGCTGATAGGCTAACTATTTTACCAAATAGGGCCCTGTCAACAAAATTAGCAAAATAAGAGACTTAGCATACCAGGGGTTCAAAGTCATGGGTGATGAGAATGTTGTTGGGTCGCATGTCTCGGTGCACAATACAGCCCACTCTACATTCCTCGTGAAGATACCGCAAACCTCTTGCAGCTCCAACCGCAATTTTTTGGCGTGCGGACCATTCTAAGGGTTCCCGATTACGCCCTGAAAACGACCCGAAAAGACTATTGTTTAGTTCAAGTTAGCCCAACAATCAAATAGTGGATGTACAAATTAGGAATATTACGTACCATAAAGATGGGAATCTAATGATCCATTGCATATGTATTCATAGACCAACAATCTTCGACTGTCCTCGATACAGAATCCAATCAACATAACAACGTTGCGGTGCTGAGCACAACTAAGAACTTCAACTTCCGAGCAAAACTCCTGATCCCCTTGAGAACTTGCCAATTTATGTTGCTTCACCGCAACTACCTGGCCATCCGGGAGCACTCCTCGATGAACCGATCCATAACCACCCTCGGCCAAGAAGTTAGCTTGAGAAAACCCGCACGTCGCGAGTTCCAGCTCAGCGTAGCTGAACCACCTAGGAGGTTTTCCAAACACGGGCGCTTTGTGTTGACATATAGAACACAACGGAGGAGGACCAAGAGGGGCACTTTTGGATAACGAAACTGCTTCTCGTACGTTTCCACTAAAATCCATATCGGAACGTAAACTCGGTGACCCAAAGCAGCCTTCATCGGAGAACTTTTCGAGCAACCCCTTGGATGTAGAAATTTGTGCGAGTCTACTACACCTCACCGAGCCTTCCTGCTGACTTTGGGAGGGCAGACACTGCTGATTGACAATATCCGACATCCTCGGATGGAACCTTAAACTCGACGAAGTAGACAACTTCTCGTCATCACTCTCCGAGCTTGATTCACTACCACCTTGGACCTCCTTTTTAGCTAACAGCACCTCTTTCTTCAAATCCCTGCTTACTTCAACATTGAAAAACGGAGAAGTCCCGGGATCGGAGCTTGAAACCGACGATGTACCACCCTCGGTGGCAGTAAAAATCTCGGGACTACTTGTCGGAGTAACAAGAGGACCTCGAGTAGAATTTAACGGACCATTCTTGTCTGCTTCACGTTTTTCAGATTGCTCGAGAGATAAGGATGTGGTAGCCTCGGTTCCCTTCTTAGGAGATCCAACTAAATTAAGGCGAAGAACTTTCGGATGAGACCGCTTCATAACAACAATATTGCAGTGCAGTTCTTCCATACATCGTTTTTCCTCGGGTTTCAGCTGTCTGAAACAATGGACATTTAGTTTAAAATATGCAAAAACGAACGATTGTAAAGCATTAACACTTAAATTAAACCGATTACTTGTCCAGGACAACCCAATTTGCATGAATTCTCTTCGCCTCTGCTGCTACAACCCCACATGGTGAACTGGAAACAAGTTTAATCTTCACATTTATCTGGCAGGCAACACAAAGGCCAAAAAAACACCAAATCATTAGCGGAAAAGTGCTATGCAAGCAGTTCTAAGGCCGGAGATCAATAGCATAGATGTAAAAGTTAGACCAACCTTGTTTGGGTCATAAACATCATGGAGTTGAAGGATCATCTGGGAGCATGAATCTGTTATGTCAGATTTCTCTTCAGAGCTAGTTCCTGAGTGTGATTTCTTGTGGCCACTAGCACAATCTCCTGCAAACCTTGGGAACCCCCATTTTCTACCTAGAATATTTTAAAGATTGAAACTTTTCATTAACACTATCAGGAGGATAAGTGCCCAAAGTCCCAAACTAACCAAGAATGTTGCCTTTGACTGAGTTTCAAGCTATAATATCTTTCAGGTATGATGTTTTTTAAAAACCATGATCATATAAATTCATAACCTTAGCCTTTACTACAACAGATCAAGAATCAAGAAATGGAAAGTCACAGGGTTTGCATGCAAAGGTTCAAAAGTAAGAGAGAGAATGAATTACCAGAAGTGTTAGATGGGACAACCACAAGAAGGGTAATGCAATCCCCAGGTTGAACAACATGAGTCAAAGCCCAAACAAGAGCAGTCTTGGGTATCTCCTTTGAGGCCTTCACAGCAACCATTACCTTCTCAGCAACATCACAAACTTTTTCCTGTTTCCCTTTCTTCACTTCTCGAGTCATTAGAGTGCCTTGAAATCTTCAACCCAACCAACTGGCAAAAACATCATATACATAACTCCATTATACCAAAAAAGACATAAGAACCCAAAGAAGCTTTTGCCTGCATATAAGGAACAATAATAAGATAACACAGTAGGATTTATGATGTAGCATACACAATTCAAAATGGGTGATTCTCAAGCATATGCCTAAAAATGGAAGCCAAGTCAACTTCCAAAGAAACACAAGAAAAATCTGTTTTTTTTTTTTGTTTTTTGGAGGGTTGGGAGTTATTTGAAGGTAGTTTTTGAGCTAATAGTGTAGTTTAAAGTATGAGAGATGTAATTACCAAAGGAATCAAGAAAACACAAAAGTGCAGAACATTCCAAATGTAGGAAGAAACAAAGCCCTGTTGAATGGATCTGCAGAGGGGGGCTACTTTTGTTTCAGAGGTTTCTAAATGAATCCAGAGGATTTGACAGAAGCCGAAGCCTTCAAAGTACCAAATATTATAAATAATTACTCAAACGTTGGGCACATGATTTCTGAAACAACACAGAATGGCAAACCACCCTTCCCCTTTCTTTCTGGCCTCTGCTCTCAAATCCAATCAGTCAAAACAATGTTGCAAAGAAGCCCCAGATGAGGTGTTTGTTTCACAGATCAAGAGATTATAAACACTATTCCCTTTTTTGGCTTTCTTTTCAAAAAGGGAATCTCCCCCTTCACCTTCCAGAATATAAAAGTTCCAACAAGGTAGTACCTAATACCCCAGAAACGCTAAAGAAGCCGACAAATCTTTGAAATGAATTGCACTTTCTAGCTTCTTCAAATATCAAAATATTTTCTTTCTTTTCTGATTTTCTCGCACCCAGACCTGCAAAACTTGCAAAATTCCAAAACCGGATCAGCCCAACCACGTTAACACATTGGAAACCACAAAAGAAGCAGAAAACACAAAAATGGAAACCATCTGAAAAAAAAAAGGCTATGTACATCTCCATCATCACAGACCATTACTCCGTACCTTCTCTTTGTTATCAAAACAGCAAAACAACAGCACCCCCAAACCCGCCTAAAGCACAGATTCAGAAACACGGGAAAATTTAAGCTGAAAACGTACAGTGAAGATGATCTGAAAAGGGGCCTAAACTCTAAAGCTCATAACTTGTTTGGGAAACGCCACTCAAAAGCTGTCTATCACGCAACTATCATCTGTTCCACAGCACAAACAACTCGATGTGTGAAGCGCGTGGGACGATGACAACAAGAAACAAGAGTGGGGAGGGGTTGAGGAAATGAGGGTAAGGTGTGGGTTGGCGATGAATGAATGTTTTCCATGTTATATGATTATGGAAAGAAGAGTGTGGGGTGAAACTGTGAAAGTGAGAGAGCAACGAGAGGGGGAATGGGTTACACATAAAAAACACGAAACCACTCACCAATCTGAGAGGGAGAGGTGGGGAATGGTGGGGGGCGGTGTGGACTGCGACGGGACGATTGCTTGCTGCTTTCCAATTACTATTACTGCTGCAATTACTGCTTCTTCACCTCTCTCTCTCTCTCTGCTCAGTGCTGAATGCTGATCTTCTTTTTCAGTAGACTAGACTAGAGACTTGTGTTTTTTTTTCTTTTTCATTTTATACCCATGGTGATCTAACTTGGTCGGATTAATTCTAAGTTCATAGAACTCTATCTTATAATCGTTGAGTCACGTAATCAACATAGTCATTAAACTCTAGTCTTCATGTGTAACAAAACACTCAATCCGCACCTCCCATCTCATTTTTAATGGAATTCAAACTCTCACATTGTCTCATTCTATCATCAAGTAAGAATAGAGTTGTGTTGTTATTTTATTTTTATATTTTAACACTTATGATGATCTGATTTGATCGGATTAATTTAAAGATCACAAAACTCTATCTTATAGTCGTTGTAAATAAATGACGAGTCATGTAATCAATACATTCATTAAATTCTAACTTCATGTGCAACAAAACATCCAATTCACGCTTTACATCTCATTTTTCACCATATTTTTTGCAGTGATATTTTCTATGGAATTCAAATTCTCACATTGTCTCCTTCCATCGTGAAGTTAGAGTAGAGTTGTGTTTTTTAAACTGTGCATGTTTCCATTCCCGGAATTGCCCTCCATCCTCTGCATAATTTGGGTCTTGTCTACCCGGGCAGTAAAAAAAAAAAAAAAAAAAAAAAGGCAACACCTTTATCCAACATTTTACACTAAATTTTATGGTAAATAAAAAAGAAATTCAACGCCTAAATTTATTTATTTATTTATTTGAAAACAATCCAACGCCTAAATTGTTACTCCATCAATTTTAATTCGCATAAATATTTAAGAATAAAATAAAATTGAAGTCTAATGAAAAAAAATCATCATAAAGATTAAGTACATTCTTTGATTGGTGAAAAATAATTACTAAAAATATTGATTTCACTATTTGGTTATGTTTGGAATTGTAAATAATTAGTATAAAAACCAATATATCATTACACAATAACTCGGAGGGTGTGGTTGAGAAGAAGAGACTCGTTCATTCTAAACCAAAGGTCAAGGGTATCTCAGGCCAGTTGTCCCACCTAAAAGGGTGCCTACAATTCAGCAATAATAATTAAAAATTTTAATAAAATATAAAACAAATACTATCTTATAAAAACTAATTTGGTTAGCGTGAGTGGTCGTGGACTCTCATATGTAAAAATCAATCTGGTCAAGCACTTTGCTCATTAATAAAGTGTTAAAAGTGCCTACTTCACCCCTTAATAAAGTGTTAAAGGTGCCTCTTACAGTTATAGCAAAATTGTCTTACTAATTTTTCATATAAAACTTTATATGTGGAAAACAAAATACAAAGGGGAGAAGTCAACAATTTTTTTCTCATTCTTAAAGAAAATATTTTCAAGTGAAAAGTTTTTTCATTACCCAAACTGAAAAAAATCTAATTTTTCTCAAATTTATGAAAAACTTTCAAAGTATTGTTGGAATTTTGAAATAGAATTTCATAGGCTGACATTAGTTTGTTAGAATGTTAAACTATCTTGTAATCAAGTTTTAAAAGGATTGATTTATCACTAATACTGATGGAGTATAAAGAATATAAAGTTGTTCGAGATGTTAGTTTAGTAGATAAAAAGTTACACTTAAGTTTGTATTTTAGCGATACTATAATGAGGTTATTATAAACATTATAAATTTTTGTTTGGGATGACTTTATTACAGGTAAAAGTGTATATTTAAATATTCATAGAGCTTAATATACAATCTAGCGAAATTGATAAACTTGAATTTTATCAAAATAAAAATAAAATAAAGTGCACTGAAATAAAAGTGCCAAAATTTGAATATTGAAAGTGTGCTGTGCAGTTGGGCATTGGCTTTGAAGCTTGTCTTTACTAGTAGAAATCCATCCCACCTCCTCGTTTTAGCCTGCCCGCCATTAACGTTTTCTATCTGTTTTGGTCACGAGATTCACTTCTCCTCCTGTCTGATCACATTTTTAACTTCTTCTCACTCTAAATTTAATGATTAGCAATCAAGTATCTTGTAGTTCAATGACACCTCTAACCAGCTTAATTGGTATGAATGGTTGTACGCTTTATCCTTTTAAAAGAGATTGAGAGTTTGAATCTCTTCACGTATAGAAAATCAATTGGTCGGCACTTTACTCCTTAATTAGGTCAACCCGGTGTAAATGAAAATTAGTGATTTTTTAAACCTTTTGATTTACGAGAAAGTCTGCAACTGTTATCCAAATGTACACTATATATAAAGGTTGCATTGTGACCCTAGTCAGTCAGTAAAATACCACAATGCGATAAAGGTTGCATTGTGACCTTAGTCAATAAAATACCACTATATATAAAGGTTGCATTGTGACCCTAGTCAGTAAAATACCACAATGCGATAAAGGTTGCATTGTGACCCTAGTCAGTAAAATACCACAATGCAATAAAAGTTGCATTGTGACCCTAGTCAGTAAAATACTACAATGCGATAAATCAATATAAAGGTTGCATTGGAAGAATATAAAGGTTGCATTGTGACCCTAGTCAATAAAATACCACAATGCAATAAATGAACATAAATTGTCCATAATTGACTAGTTCAAATTTAAAATGCTAATATATCATCTCGTAGAGTCAAGCTGACTTTTTAAACCTAACTCAAATAGGATTTGAGGATAAAAAAAAATACAAATAATTGAGAAACAAAAAATCGCAATAAATATAATTATGAGACCGACATTGTTATTTCACATCATTTTAAAGACAAAAAGTTGCTTTTATGATTACATAATCATAGTTTATCTTATTTCATAATATATAATAATGTGAACATTGGAGTAGTTAATAATTGAATATCTATTATAACCGTAACTTCGTAAGCTTTTCGTATTAAATTTGAATTTGTTTCACTGCGGTAGATATCAACCGCATACCAATTGCTGACTTTTTTAATGGTTAATTTTGTTTTTAAATGGCACAAGTGACAAAAAGAGAGGGGGGTAGAACCAGTAGGACCCTCGCCGGAAATGGCAGGGCTCATGGAGCTTTTATAGTGTTATGTATTTATCTTAGGTTTTATATTAATGAATTTTGTCTGTTCTTAGGTTATCTGAAGCCGAAGTAATGATAACTTCTATGACAATGTTGGACTGATGTTTTATGAAATTTATGTGAAGAAGACAATGAGGCTTAGATCAAGGCAATTTTCAGTGGGGAGAGTGCCAACTTGTTCAAAGATTTCAAATTCTGGAGGGAAGTTTGTTCAACCACATTCATTCAAAAAAAAAAAAAAAAAGAAGGGGAAAAATAAAAAAACAAATACAGTAATGTTTATAACAGCAAGAGGAACAAATTTTAAAAATTTATCACAATGTATTTTTGAAAATGACTATTTGCTCGTGTAAATATTTTTCAATATTAAGGTTCATAATGAATCTATCTAGGTAATTTACAGACGGATAATATGAGGATACTTGATTACGTGATAACGAATGATAAAATTGAAACGTTATGATTTTAAATATCATTTCGATTATGTATAGTTTCTAATTAATGAATATAGTTTGTACATGTTATAAAGTTGCAGTATTACATTGACTTATAATATGATCATATCGTTCTTTGAACTTAAGATTGAAATCCTTATCTTGATAGACAAATATGACATCTAAAAGTTTAACCACACACCTCGTGATTGTGGGATATGTAAACCCAATTCCTCAAAATGGCCATATAAGAGCATCCTCAGTTGTAATTTTAGGGGAGATTTTTTTACAAATGAAAAAAATTGTTGGGTTGATTTTTGGCTAATGCAAAGGCTGATTTTTAGGGCATTTTTCTCCGGCAACATACTGGTTTTTGCAATATTTTTTTTTTTAACAATGAGACACACAATTGCGTCTCATTATCCACTCACGCTTGGGCAATTGAGAGTGGCCGTCATTAATATCAACGACCAATTCATTTAACCTATCAAAACCAATTATGATACATGTATTTGTTGACTTTTAAATAACTATATATTTATTTAAAGCATTCACACACATTCAGTGATTCAGGACCATAGGATGAGTTCAAGATCAACGGATGAAAATTAATGAAAACGAGAAAAAATATGGTGATATTTTTGTAATTCTATGCACAATATACATTTATGTGGTGAACCAAGTATTGGTGTGTAGTTAACTTATGAATGCATGGTGGTGCACTATGTGATGATATGTGATTCATTGAGCGATGGTTTGTGATGCACCACCAAGTTGCTAAAAATCAATCAAATGCAAAAAATGAAATGACACTATTATAATTTTGTGCGTCATGTATGTTTCGGTGGTACACTTTTGATGCTTTGTAAACGATGGTCTGTGATGAACCACCAAAAAATGAAAAACGTTGTGGGATCAATAAACTTGTCACCCGCTGAGTAGTACCGTTTGACCAACGGATCTATTGAACTCGTCGACAGATTTAACACCCCCGTTGTGTTGGACAATACTATATGCACTACACATTAGCACTTAATGCATCAATGAAAAATACATAATTAAAAAGAATTAAGAAATTGTCATTCATTTTTTTTTCTGATTTATTAATTTTCAACCTTTGATATATATATATATAGTTTTGTGTAAATTCTATTAACTTATAAAACAAATAAAATTGTTAGATTTTAAGAGGATAATTAAAAGTAATTAAAAGAAGTACTCCGTATATTGCAATTTAAAATTTATTTATCGAAATAAAAAAAAAGTATATTACAATTTAAAATTTAGTTATCGAAATAAGTGCAGAAAGTTTGGCCACTTTCCCTAGACCCAGCTGACACCAATTCGATCTCTGAAAGACTGAAAGCCTCATTTAATGAATGACTCATTGACATCACATCCAACCCTCCTGTCCCAATAAATGAAAATTAAGGAAAAATGATAATCCTATTTGTACAACTCTAATTACTACTCCGTATTTACTTTTCATTTTGATAGATGTGATAATTTTATTATAGAAGAATAAGGGTCAAATAGGCCACTGAACTGTATATCAAAGTGTAATTAGGTCATCGAACTCAAAAATAATGTAATTGGATCCCTGAACTACACAAAATCGTGCAATTAGGTCCAAAATAACTTGTTTACCTGAAATGCAGGTTACCAATTTTAAAAATAATTTATAAATATATTTTAAAATAAAATAATTAATTAAAAAAAAACTAAATCTAAATTTAAAATTGCCGGAGACGAATCGTCTCTGACAGTCTTTCGCCTCCATGGCCGGAGACGAAAGCTTCGTCTCTGGCCATGGAGATGAAGAGCTTCGTCTCTATGGCCAGGAGACGAAGCTTCGTCTCCCTGACCATGGAGACGAAGGCTTCGTTTCCATGGCCGGAGACGAAGCTTTCGTCTCCGGCCATGGAGACGAAGAGACCTTTGTCTCCATGGCTAGGGAGACGAACCTTCGTCTCCATGGCCGGAGACGAAGCTCTTCGTCTCCATGGCCGGAGACGAAGCTTTCGTCTCCGGCAGTTTTAGATTTAGTTTTTTTTTTTTAATTAATTATTTTATTTTAAAATATATTTATAAATTATTTTTAAAATTGGTAACCTGCATTTCAGGTAAACAAGTTATTTTGGACCTAATTGCACGATTTTGTGTAGTTCAGGGATCCAATTGCATTGTTTTTGAGTTCGATGGCCTAATTGCACTTTGATGTGCAGTTCAGTGGCCTATTTGACCCTTATTCCTTTTATAGATGGTGTAATTAGAATTACTTGTTATTTGTACTACTTTCATTAAAATTAGTCTAACATTATAAAGCCGTTTACTAACTGAAAATATTTAAAATTAAAAAATAGAAAACAGAAAACATGTTTACTAACACAGTTTTTCATTTTGAAAACTGAAAATAATTTCTGAAAATTTTTAAAAAATTGGAACACACTTAAAAACTGTTTTCGAAATGGAAAATATAATTATCTATCATCTATTTAATTATATGTCATTATAACTAAATTACTATGATTACATTCATTATCATCTTATTTTACTTATCACTATCTTCTACCTTTTCTACTTACTTTACTTATTCAAACATAATCTATTTGCTTACACTTTAAAGTTATACATTATTTACATTATCAAAATTAAGAATTAAATTTTATATAATGTTTTAGATTTTGATTGAACTCAATATATTATTAGTTTGAATGTTTTTTTATTATGTTACATCATAATACAATTTCGATTCATATATCGGATGTTAAAATCTCACATATATTAGAATTCAAAGTAAAAGTTATATATTCTTATACATGTCATCCAAATGAATATATTCAAAAAAATATTTAAAATAATAGTTCAATAAATATTAATATCATTTAAACTAAATTTCAGGTGAAAACAGAAAACAAGATAACAGTTTTCAATTAGTAAACAAGTTTTCTAAACAGAAAATAGATAATGGAAAGTAGAGAATGAAAACTGAAAAATTAGAAAACATAAAATAGAGAACACGTTTCTGTTGGTAAACGGACCATATGTTTTTATTAAAATATTTATTATTTATTTTATTTCAAATTGTAATTAAAAAATTAAAACATAAAATTTTAAAAGTTAGTTAGACTATTGATTTCGTATTTACAAAATTACAAGTAATTATTGGTATTTTGAATTTTAGCAAATTATTTAGATATAATATAAATTTATTCACAAAAAAAAAAAAAAAAATTCTCGCCATTAATTTACTTCTTTATGATATTTTATCTGTTAGGATTTATTTTAAAATGGTCCAAGATCTAATATCAACAATCGATCAGCTAATTTTAGAGTGCAAAAAATGGATCAAAAGAAGATGGAGTGTTATATGACATCACGTGCTGTGGGAACAGAACTAAGGGGGTATTTAGTTGGGATGAAGGAATTATGAATGAAAGGAATTGCAATTCGGTGGGAAAAAAATAAGGTAAAAATAATGTAGGAATTCAAATTAAATTGTTTGGTAAGGAGTAATAGAATTATTGGGGATGAGAATGAAAAAGTGATATAAAAATTAAAATATTCTTGTACAATAATAATAACAATAAAAACCATGGGTAGTAGTATCATTTGATCTCATTTTCCTTTCTCAAATTCATTGAATTGCTATTCCCTCCTTGAATTGCAATTCTCTCAAACCAAACACTGTATTTCAGACCTTCATTGAATTACAATTTAATTACAACCAAATTACATTCAACCAAACGCCACGTAAGTGGCAGATTGTCTTGCTAAAAATCATAATTCAATCTTATTTGGTTTTGTTTCATTTTTGTCCCAATGCTAAGCTACTGATACGGGTTCAGCCTTTTAGGAAAATGATGATTACATTTTGTTGTTTTGTTTCTCCCGCGACATCGCCCTTCATTTTCATTAAATAAATAAATGAATAAACAAGCGGTATGCGGTCAGCTTGTTTAGTTAGATCAGTGAGATTTAACAAATCATTGACTCAGTATAAATCTCATTTAATTTAATTATTAATTATTGTGATGTTTATTTAATCTGATCCATTCTGTGATTGAAATGATATATGAGAGACGGGACTTTACAGGGGCAACCCGCCGTTATCCCAGTTGTCTCCGTCAAATCCTTTGCTTCTAATTACCCGATCCCCCATGCATCTTAGAACAGACGTTTTCCTTCTGTCACTGACAATAACGTCCTTCCGTTACGTCACTTACCTGTCACCGTGTCACGTTACCGCGTGCACACTCATCAAATCATCTGGAGGCGAACGTCTGCGTAACGGCGATGACGGCCGAGCAACGTCGGACATGGTCCCACGTTCTACGGATCGTGTCTCCGTCATACACGTACTTCTGTGTTTTTAAATTTTAATTACTCCATAATAATAATACTCCGTAGTAGTTTAAGACGTATAACTGAGGTTTAGTTGAGATTATCCTATACGATCCGATCCTAAACGGTCCAAAATTTTCCCATATTTACGTGTCAGACAGAACCTGGATTTCGTGGAATAAGCCAAAATGGAAGTCCTGTTGAACCACAGCTAAGAGTGAAAGGCAATAATATTATATTTCCTAAACTAGATTCACTTAACAAACCCAAAACTCGAACTAATGAAGTTGTAATTAAATTATAATTAGAATAAGAAGTGGAGTGGGGTAGGTAAACGTAGGTGAAGAAGTCGTCGCAGTATGGTGTCTGCGTGCACGTCCAAAGGATATTTAATTTGGTGTGTAGCGATGGCGAGACAGACATTTCGTATCGTTTTTAAACAACGATCCTTAATTTTCGGATTTCTTGTTTCACAATCTTTCTTTCATAGTGAATTTGTCCACTTTAAACATAAGCCTTGTTTGGTTAATGAATGTTAGGTAGTAGCTGATTGGGTTAATTTGATAGTATAATTAGTTTATAACATTAACTGATTGTATAAAGTTGTTTGGTAAATTCGCTGATAGCTGTTTGGTTTAATTTCATTTTACAAAAAGTTAATAGAAAAAGTTGTTTTGAGCAATTTTTTTAATTTTAGTATTTTAAAGTTACAAAAAGTTAATTAATCAAATACTGATATTGATTTTTTAACTAAATCAAAAAGTTAATACTGATCAAATAAGTCAAAATTGACCTAAATAGGGCCAATCTCTACACTATCGTCATCGAAGTTCGAACCTTGATTTTTTTTTATTTCCAAATATTAAATATTAAACCATTGAGCTAAACTTGTATACACATTTTTTTTTTTTTTGGAAAAAGTGTCAAATAATCCCTCGAACTTTAGCTTAAAAGTCAATTAGGCCCCTAAACTTTTTAACTGTGCAATTACACCCATCAACAATTCATTTAGGTGCAATGAAGTCCAAAATTAGGTTAACGACCTGCTATCACAGGTCATTAGGGTTCAGGCTACCATCTGACGAATTTTCCGGCAGAAAAAAAAAGTGACCGACGCCCGACTGACGAAAGTTCTGACAAAAAAAAGTGACCAGCGACCGACAAACGGTCGCCGGTCACAGAGAATGTCATTTTTTTTTTTTCCGAAAAATTCGTCGGAAGGTGGCCTGAACCCTAATGACCTGTGATATCAGGTCATTAACCTAATTTTGGGCTTTATTGCACCTAAATGAATTATTGATGGGTGTAATTGCACCTTTAAAAAGTTTAGGGACTTAATTGACTTTTAAGTTAAAGTTTAATGGTCTATTTGACCCTTTTCCTTTTCTTTTTATTTTTTTTATTTTTTTATTTTTTATCAAGAGGTGAGATACTTCGTGTATGGCGTTGCAGTGATCCACGACAATTCCTTGTTAAATAAAACATGATTCATTCTGTTTTGTGATGTATACTAACATTATTTAAATGGCTGTGTTGTTCAATGATATGTATTTGGGATAGAGTAAATTCTCATTATTTAGCCATCAATTATATTATTATTTATTTGATTTTGAATACATAAGTATTAAGACATTATGTGACAAACTCAATTAATAATGTATTAACAATAATTAAACTCGTGATTATTCAAGTACATGAATTATGTTTCACTTGTTTATAAATCGTGGTTGGCATATAATTGGATTATATAATTTCTGATTAAATTGGTATTTAACTGTTTTTACTTTATATGGACTAGTTGATTTTTTAATTATCAATTTATGTAGAAAGTAAAATGCAAAAAGATGGACGGATAACTCAAAATAAATATGTTAAGTAGCCTGCAGTTGTTTTTTCAATAATTGATTGAAAGCAATAGGTATAGTTTTGGTTGATCATACTACTCAATTTTGATCAATTATTTGGTTTTTTTTTTTTTATGTCTTAAATGTTTTTCAATTAAGATAATATTTTGTTTCACTTGTTCAAGATTATTTGCTATTTAATCACTAAATCAATTTTAAGTTGAGTTATGATCAAATCCTTTATATGGCCTTTCAAAAAAATATATATATATATTTATATGGCAGGGTGAAGTGACAACAAGTTATTTTGTAAAAATTGACTGCACCTGTTTAGTTTAATGGTTCAATATGCAAATATGTAATATTTGGGGAAGAGACTAAAATTTGAAACTTGATAGCGGCAGTGTGGATTGTGTTCAAAGTGGACATATCCATTGTGTGTACCGAAATTTGACCATGTCTGCTTACCCACCGAGTTAAAGTGATTTACATAATTTCAAATGCTCATTCAAGCCGGGGTGTGAGGACTCTTGGGTTTGATGATTCAACATTTTGGGGAAGTTATTTTGTAAAAAGTGTGAATTAATCTTATCCATCTATTTAAAATTATCACATGTTAAAACTTAAGGAAAAAATCAGTGACATTTTTGTAATTATTACGATGTATTTGAAATTGTTTGATAGCACATGTATTAGTAACTGACATTCAAGTCTATTTAAAATTAGTGACATTTTTATAATTATTAATATTAATTATTAATATGCATTTGGAATCGCCGAATAGTACATTTATGCATAAGTGACATTCAAGATCTATAATGTACAAGTGTATATAGTGTACACTATTAGTTATCCACGTATAGCATCAAGTGTTTTCTAATACACCATTTTCGTCATTTTTTCTTATATCCCATTATCCCAATCATATCAACATAGATAAATATATGAGATTAATTCACAAAATTTACACAAGAAACTTATTCTCATTATAATCATTCTCACATATATATAAAAAAGTGATTTTATGTGTTTTCCAATTGTTACAAGGTAGGATTGCAATAAGAAGAATTGTTTGGCAGAAATTGGGGCAAATTATTGTGATTCATGGTTAATGCTATGTGAATCATAATAAAAAATAATTTTAAATATAATAAAAGTATATTATTTATACTATATAAAATAATATATTTATCTTGAATATAATGTAATTTTGATTATATTAAAAGTATATTATTTAATACTTTATAATATGATCCACACAATAATGATTGAGAAATTGGTGGCCCGAGCAGGCAGACAAGAGAGTATATAAATGTAACATTGGGACAATACAAGAAACAATCGTTATGCGTTGGACCCGTGTCCAGCATGCTTGCTGGACACGGGTAACAGTGCCGTTAGGCACTGTTATCTCCTTTTTCTTCTTTTTAAAAAAAAAAAAAAAAAAAATTCAGACCGCTTCATTGTAAGAGTATATGTTCATAATTTTATTACTATATGTTAATAACTATACATTCATAACTCCATAACTGTACGTTCATAACTCCATAACTGTACGTTCATAACTCTATAACTGTACATTCATAACTCCATAACTGTACATTCATAACTCCATAATTGTACATTCATAATTTTCGAAGCTCTATGTTCACAATTTTAGAGCTCTATGTTCATAATTTTATCACTATATGTTCATAATTGTAAGTTCATAATGTTAGAGCTCTTTGTTCATAATTTGATCAATAACTGTACATTCATAATTCCATACTGTAGATTCATAATCTCATAACTGTAGATTCATAACTCCATAACTGTAGATTCATAACTCTATAAGTGTACATTCATAACTCCATAACTGTACATTCATAATCTTCGAAGCTCTATATTCACAATTTTAAAGCTCCATGGTCATAATTTTATCACTATATATGTTCATAATTGTAAGTTCATAATGTTAGAGCTCTGTGTTCATAATTTCATAATTGCATAACTGTATATTCATAACGACATAACTGTACATTCATAACGGCATAACTGTACATTCATAATCAAAAAAAAAAATAACGCCGTTAACGGTAAAACGCAGGCAATTTTTTTTTTTTTTTTAACTAAATGACGCGTTTTTTTTTTTTAAAAACGACGTCGTTTTGGGCCCGTGTCCACAATTCAATGTGGACACGGGTCCAGGGCATAATTTGCCTACAAGAAACCAAAACTCCTATAATTCAACGGGTCTGGCGTATGGGTTTCTCTAATTTAATGAACCCTTGCCCAGTTGCCCGTGAAACTGTGAAACCATGGCCCATATAGCCATATAGGTGGTCCAACGCTAGGCGCACTTATATTAATATGTTCAACTCCTCCATTTTTTAACTTATTACTAATCTTCCCCAGCTATTAACTGTTTCTGCCACGTTTTATTTACAATGTTTAATTTCTCACTTAATAAGAGTTAATTCCAAATGTGTATATTAATTAATTTTATATTACAAAATAAAATGTATGTCTTTAATCATGACCACCAATAAAAGTCATACCATATACAAAAAAAAAAAAAAAAAAAAAAAAAAAAAAAAAAAAAAACTAAATTCAAAATATCTAGTATTGTCAAAGCAGGTCGGTGGAACAAGGCCTATTATTTAACGACCCTAAAAAAATGCTAGATTGCCCCAACGTGCTTAGGCCTACCAAACTCCTAAAATTTTAAGTTTATTTAAATATTATTTTAAATTTTAATAATTATTTACTAAAATAATTTAGATAGTTAAAAAAAAAAACATTAACATCATTTGTTACCGTTAATAATAACTAATAAATTCAAATAAACAGATAATCCATACAAAATTAATCCAAAGTTAAAGAATTCGTAGTTAATATAGATACATATATTATAAATAATTTATACATTATACTAATATGCTATTTTAAATAAGGTTTTAGGTGCATTCAAAAAATAAGGTTTTATGTTTTTATTAGTTTAGTAGTATTAATACCAAAAAAAATTAAGAATCACAAATCATTTATACAAGTGTAGTTATTAAACTCATGACTCATCTATAAATTAACTTTGTAAAGTTATTATTATTATTATTATTATTATTATTATTATTATTATTATTATTATTATTATTATTATACGCTAGGATATGATCGAATGGCTATCTTCAGGGCAATTTGCCCCTATCGACCAACATGTGACATCGATCAATGTCCTTACTCGTTAACGTTTATTTGAGTATGGGTCGATATGCATTCATCATCCTAGATTTTTTGTTCGGTTTAGCCTTCTTCCTCAACTTGGGTTGGGCCTTTCCTATTCTCAATACTCCATCAATTACTTTTATGAAAAGATTGATTAAATTTATGTATATTAACCACTTCAACTTGTTATATTATAGTAAAATTATGCATGAAAAACAACCATTTTGAGATGAGATGAAAAGAGCATATATTAAGATAAGGAGAGATTGTGGATGCAAACATGCATGTAGTACATGTTAACGTTAAAATATTGTACTTTTATTATGGACAGATAAATATGGATGCATGTTGCATGTTGACGTGCAGGTGAGCAATTTGCAAATAATCTTTTTTTTTTTTTTTTTTTTTTGGGATAAATTTGCAAATAATATTTGTTATCAACAATCACGTGTTGGGTGGTCCTTACCATGCACCCATCATATGTTGTTGTAATAATTTAAAAGATGGATGATGTATACTAGTGGGTGTAGTGGGAGACTATTAATTATTGTTTGGGAATGACACTTATTTTAGTAAGGTGGTGAGGAAAATGTGCATTTAAAACATTTTAATTATACACTATGAGATGTTTTTCATATTTTTTTTTAATGGAGAAATGGTAATAAGTCCTTAAATTTTACTTGAAAGTGAAATTAAGTATCTTAACTTTTAAAAAGTGTAATTAAACATTTGAACTTGTCATTTTGGTGTATCTAAATCCAATAGCTGATTATCTACATGGAATAACCAGTCATAGGGTTCCAACGACAATTTCGATGATAATTCCAATGACAAAAAATTATGACAAACGTAAAAGTAAAAATAAAATTTGAGTAGCACGTTTTCCACAGAGACAACCGACTGGTCGTCTTCTTCGATGGATAAGGCGACCAAATTGGTCGCCTTCTCAACCGGAAGTTGCATTTTTGTGTTCCATGGTGGTGGTCAGCGGTGACCAATGACGATAATTTTTCAGGCTTTAACTCATTTTGACATTTCGAGTGTTTAACTATATTTTTTTTAAGTTCAAATGTACAATTTCAAGTAAAGTTCAATATGATTTTTAATTTTTTTTAAAAAATTTGTAAATATTACTTTAACTTTGTAAATGTAACAGTTCGATTTCGGTATTCGATAAATGAAACCTCCAAATGTCATTGCATACTTAAGGGTTCCGTCTTGACATTTGTAACTTGTGAAAAGAAGAACCAAAACAACTTGTGATCGGTTATGTATCACCGCCATCACATATTATTATATTATTATTACAAATAATATGTTTATTTTCAAGAAAATTAACCAAACAAAAAAAAATTGCAATTTCTTAAATTTCAGCTGAACATAAAATGTAATTTAATGACCTTCAGCCAGCCCCAACACATTAACACCCATCGATAAATGTCTATTTATAATATATTAGAATTTTTTTTTTTTGATAACTATAATATATAGTGCAACATCTTAATTGAGATAAGACTTAAATTCGTGACCTTCTATTTAAAATAATAACAATAAAATGTCGTCAGACCATAAGATACTTGACAGTAAAAATTCATTTTTAATTTACTATATACTCATTTTAAAATAATATACTATACTAAAACGAACATTTATGTCAGTGATTTACTTTCTAATATGGATCTGACCCACAATTTAATGATTGCATACAATAAATTTGGAAGAACATGACCAAAATTGGGCCTGAGTATAGGCCTCTAACTCTCTAAGGGCCTTTTTTTGTCCATTTCTGAATATAACCGCAAATTTGGGGTAATCATTATTGTGTGGACCATGGTCCATACAAGTTGTGTGGATCATATTTTGTATACTATAAAATAATGTATATTTAGTACAAAAATAATATACATTCAGCACAAAAATAATGTACATTGTATTCAGATGATGTACATTATTTTTGTACTGAGTGTACATTATATTGTATAATGTACATTCAGTACAAAAATAATGTAATATAATGTACACTCAGTATAAAAATAATGTACATTTAGTATATTTAAAATGTACTTTTTGTTATGGTCCACGTAACACTGTGTGGACCAATAATTTGCCAAATTTGGGTTGGCCAAGTTTTAAGACAATAGTTATGTTGTGAAAACGTGTTCACCATGCGCATGGTAAATATATGGGTAAATTCATAATTTATATACTGTAGATTCATATTTTTTTTTTTTTGAAAACGTAGATTCATAATTTTGTTTTTCATTTGTTGTTAACGGGATAGATCCATAATTTCTAAGTTGTAGATTCATAATTTTTATAATGTAGATTTATAACATCTATACTGTAGATTCATAATTTCTATACTATAGATTCATAATTCATGTAACAATAAATGCAAAACAAAATTATGAATCTATGTTTAAAAAAAAAAAATTATGAATCTACAGTATATAAATTATGGATCTACCCCTGTGTTCACCATGCGCATGGTGAACACGTTTCCACAGCATAATTTGCGGTTTTAAGTATCAAGGACCTGACTGGTTCAACAACAATTGTTATGCTGTGGAACTGTGTCCACCTTGCAATGTGGACACGATTCTATGTTCATAATTACTAAAGTATATGTTCATAATTATAAAATTATATATTCATAATTTCTGAACTTCATATTTATAATTTTTGAACTCTATATTCACAATTACAAAACTCTATGTTCATAATTACTAAACTATATGTTCATAATCATAAGTGTAAAGCTATATATTCATAAGGGAAAATCAACGATTTGGTCCCTCAATTGTTAGCGAAATATCAATGTAGTCCTTTAATCGCGAAATCATCGATTTAGTCCTTGGAAATAACTGTTTTTAGTTGATTTGGCCCCTCCGACCGTTCTCCGTTGAAAATCCGGCGAAGGCTCCGATTTGGCATGGGTAATTTAGTATTTTCACACCATCTTCTTCATCCTCCTTGACTAAGCTTCACCGGAAAACGCTCGTCGGCCGGAAAATGGAGCCAAGTCCATCTATCACGAAATATGCCGCTGAGCCGATTTGTACTGGGTACGGTGGTCCGTCGGATCTGCTGGTTCGCTGCCTGCCTGACCGGAATAATCTCCATTTTGGCCATTGACTATTTCTCCATAGAATTACTCATTTTCTCCCTCTAAATCGTGAAAGACAGAGAGAAAAAGGCTTCTTCTATCCATCGAAAGTCTCAACTCTGCGCTGCGTTGTACCGTACGATGTGCTGGACGGCCTGGCTCGATGGTTCGGCTCCAGCGTGGCGGCCGCCTTCTTCTCGTCACTGGAGCGTTTCTCGTGTGTCAACCTCACCACCTACGACACCGACGAGGAGGAGATGGAGGAGGAGGAAGACGAAGAGTCCAAGGACGGCTCTTCTCACGCTGGCCCTAACGCCGTTGCCGTTATCACCGATAACAACCAAACCTGACGACTTTCCGATCCACGAAACCGCCGGTAAATCAATCCTCCATTTCTCTTTCCGTTGCTTTGTCGGTGGAAAGGACTGTTCTGCGTATAGAATCGCAACAATTTTCAAATGGAATTGTTGACGTTGTGATTTTTTATTTTTTATTTTTTATCGCCATTGTAGTATCTTGCTTGATGTTTGGTTTGTAGGATCTGATTCTTTCATCTTTCAAATAAGAGAAAATAAATTGAGTTAGGAGAAAATCAACCCACCAATTTTGAATGGGAACAGAATTTGGCTTTAGATTAGCGGCATATTTCGTGATAGATGGACTTGGCTCCATTTTCCGGCCGACGAGCGTTTTCCGGTGAAGCTTAGTCAAGGAGGATGAAGAAGTTGGTGTGAAAATACTAAATTACCCATGCCAAATCGGAGCCTTCGCCGAATTTTCAACGAGGAACGGTCGGAGGGGCCAAATCAACTAAAAACAGTTATTTCCAGGGACTAAATCGATGATTTCGCGATTAAAGGACTACATTGATATTTCGCTAACAATTGAGGGACCAAATCGTTGATTTTCCCTATTCATAATTTTTAAACTTCATATTCACAATTATTGAATCTCTATATTCATAATTACATAAATATATGTTCATAATTATGTCCACAACTCTATATTCATAATTATAGAAGTATAGAACTATATGTTCATAATTATAGAAGTATATATTCATAATTATAAACAGTTTTGGAACAGTAGGTCGACACGGTTCCACAGCATAATTTACCGTTTTAACCTTCAAGGACCCGTCTAGTTGGAATTTCTCATCATTTTGAGAGAATTAGCATACAGCCTATAAAACATCATTATGGGCTTATTTGATAAATGACGGATCTATCACGCTAAAATTTTCGTTTAGTTATTCAAAAATAAATCTTTCTGCAAAACGCCCTCCACAATTATTATTATTACTATTATAAAAGTTAATATTATATTGAGTCCTCTGCGTATAGTAATTTTGCCACATGTAATCCTAAATTTTCAAATTGACCATCCGTAATCTTTCAACTTTCAAATTGTTATCATCCGTGGTCCAAATATGACCAATGACCATGGATGACTAACTTGGACTATAACCATATATGGTTAACTTGAACCATGAATGAGAACAATTTAAAGATAAAAAGATCACAAATGGTGAATTTGAAAGTTCAAACTAAACCTGACAAAACTATATACTCGAGAGACCTCATATGAAATTAAAAAATTAAACTTCAAAGGAGCCTAAGGCTCATTTATAAAAGAGCCTTATGCTCCTTTTACCTTCCCCATCTGATGTGGGAAGGGTTGGAAAGATGGGGAGTTGAACTCCTTTTAATATTTTGTAGAGGAGTTTAACTCCCTTTATAGAGGAGTTTAACTTCCTCTTTCCTATCAACTTTCGATGTGGGATTAATTTTTTTTTTTTCTGTTTTATTATTATTATTATTATTATTATTATTATTATTATTATATCTTGATATGGGTATTATTTATTTTGTATTTTATTATTACATAATCAAATACCTAATAAAGATAATGGTAAAAAAAATCTTTAATGTTATTGGTTAAGGCTTTTACATGGCGCGAGGGGGAGAAAGAGGGAGTGCAAGTTGCTTGTTTGAGGTATGCAAGACAATTTTTGTCTAGGCATTTGAGTGTGAGGGTGGAGCATGTGTACATGGAGCATAACCGGGTGACAAATATGTTAGCTTCGTAGGCTTTGCAACATGATAGGGGGTTGAGGTGCTTGGAGGTGTTGCTAGTGTTTGTCTATGATTTGTTGTTGGATGACAATTATGGTGTTTCACTAGCGAGGTGTGTAGTAGTGGACCCCTGAGTGTTCTTTGTGTTCGTATTGAATAATCACCTCTCTTAAATGATTATGAAAAAAAGAAAAAAAAAAAAAAACCTCCTAACAAAGACATTAAAGTTGGACTTAATTAGCACTTGAAATTAATGCATCATTGAAATAAAGAGTTTGAAGGAAGCTTGAAGAAGAGGATGTCATAAAATAAATTTAAGAAAAAAGTGGTTAATTTACAATTTTACCTATAAAAATGGTATTGTTGCAATTGTTTGTAGCTAAGAGCATTACAATAATCATAAATTTTGAGGAGTTTTTGTGAGTTTTTGCTGGTATGACTAAAAAGAGAATATGAGAGGGAAGGGAAAAGGAAAAAAAAAAAAAAAAAGTAAACCAAAATCTGGAAAAAGAAGAAGAAGAAGAAGAATAGTTGCATATAACGCACCTAGCCGGCAAGTGGACAAAAAATCAAGTTTTTGCACAATGACTCATTTAATTCTCTTTTATCTCTCTCTCTCTCTCCTCCGCATAAGCATTACAACCTCAAAAACCTCCTCAAAAAATCACTAATGTGGTTACCCTAACAGTCTCTGTGTAAGGCAACTAGGAGAGAGACCAAATATACACACATCGGATTAAAATTGAAGATCGTATGGAGAAGCTACAGAAAGTAACTATGCCAACAAAATAAAGTTAATATCATTTGTGGTCCTACAAATAATTATTTTGTCACATTTAGTTCTAAACTTTTAAATTGATCACCTATCTCCCATCGACTTTTAAATTATTATCATCTATGGTCTAAGTTAACCATCAATGGTCATTCAACTATCAAATTTTAACTAGCCGTGATCCTTCTAGACGGACCAAGGCTGTTTATATTTTGAAAATTGAAAGACCATAGCTAGGTAACTTGGACCACAAATGATAATAATTTAAAAGAGTTAATTCCAACAATGATCCTCCGACTATATTGATTTTTCAAAATTAGTCCCCGACTTTTAATTTGGACACTTTATGTTCCTTGACTTTCAATTTCTTTCCAATTGGTGTCCTTTCGTCAGATTACAGTAAAGTGGACTTTAAATAAAAGAGTAAAGTAGTCATTTTATCTACATAATCTATAATTCTTCGTATTTCTTCCTTGTATATGCGATTTCAGACATCAGATTCACTTAATTGCTTAATCCCTAATGGAATTTTGTTCTTCGAGTGGATTTAGGGATTAAGCAATTAAGTGCATATGATATCCGAAGTCGCGCATACAAGGGAGAAATACGAAGAATTATATATTAGGCAGATGAAATGACTATTTTACACTTTCATTTAAAGTTCAATTGATCGTAATTTGACAAAAAGACCTCAATTGAAAATAAATTAAAAGTCAAGAGACGTAAAGTGTCCAAATTAAAAGTCGAGGATTAATTTTGAAAAATTAATATAGTCGAAGAACCATTATTGAAATTAACTTTAATTTAAAAATTCAAAAATTAAAAATAATCAATTTAAAAATTTAAGATTAAACATAGCAAAATTATTATAAGAATCGAGGATTTCATATGACATTAACCTATAAAATAACTATGCCAAAACATGAAAATTGTTTACTTTGTCTTCAAAAAAAAAAAGAGATGAGGACAGTGATGTCATTTCACAAACCCAACCTTTGTGTCATCTCCAACGTAGGTTCGTGTACAGAACTCCAATAACATATTGACTAATTGATTTTCGCAAATCGCACCGGCAGTCACCTTTCTTAGCATCACCGACCAATCAAACGCGACAGTTCTCCTTCCCTCGTCGACCAGAATCCAAGGATCTATGGTGTGGATCGCCGAATGACTCCGCTGGATCACATCCAAGGTAATTGTAGTAAAACCTTGTAAAATATAAAAAGTGAAGAAATGTTTTTGGATTATCGTTAACAGAGCTTTTAGAAGTTGGAGAGAGAGAACACTGCCTTGATTCTCCGAAGCCAAACAACGGTTAAATTTCCATTTTACTCCTTGCCCCCTTCGACTCAGAGAGAGAGAGAGAGAGAGAGAGAGAGAGAGAGAGGGAGAAAGAGAGAGAATCTCAATCTGTATTGTGTTTGGACTTGTAATGGTTGAATCTGAATCCGACATTTTTTATGAAACAAACAATCTTGGAGACGATCGCTTTCATTCTCGGATGAAGTGAGAACAACGTGTGATTAGTTTCTCTTCTTTGTCCGATTCGATTTTGTTGCTCTCTACATATACGTATATTTCGATTTGGATTTAGCGGTGGTGCTTTGTCCTTTGTTTTTTGGGCCGTTGATTCCAAGGGAGGGCGAGAGAGACGATGAACAACGGTGGCGATGGTAGTAGCGGAGGAGGAGGAGGAGGAGGCCTCACGGCGCCACCGCTGCCTCTCGAGTGGAAATTCTCACAGGTGTTTGGTGAACGTACGGCAGGAGAGGAAGTTCAGGAAGGTAAAGCCTCTTTCTAGCTCTCAATCTCTGCTTTATTGCCTTGAGATCCGAAGTCTGTTTCGTGTCACTGTGTTGATTTAGGGCTCGATTTTTTATTTTTGATCCGTTTTCTGCTCGTGAATTGCGAAAATCTTAGTTGATTAATTAGTAAGTTCGTTTTTACCATTGGCAATTCAATTGGCTGACTTGCATGAGCATTTCTATTCATCTGAAGGAGATATGATTAAAGCTAAAGCTAAAGCCAATTGAGTTTACTGGTAGTTCAGTTTTGTTTGTTTTTCTCTGCATGAGGTTTTATGATATTTGAGATTTTTGGACTTCTGTCCAGATCTCGTTGATTGTATTTCACATGCTTGAAGAGTGTCTGTACTTTTTGTTGATTGCTGGAGTATGCCAACCTCTTATTTTTTGACTAAATTTTCAAGCATTAGTGGTTAATTGGTAATTTATGCAGACTTTGGTAGTTTAATATAAATGTTTTTTCGTAGTTGGTTAATTTCTTTCACACATTGAACTGTCTATATTATTAGTAAATGTTTGGAGTAAATTGTGAACTGAATTGGTGGTGGCTATGGGCTTACCCATTACAGTATCATTGCTTCCAGTGTATAGCTTGTGTGCATGGACATTCTTTTAGATTGGTGTCCTTACCTTATTGCGATTCTGAGTAATGTTGAAAGACAATGTGTGCCTTCTCATCCTTTTTGCATGAAATGATGCAAAACTAACAAGGTCAAGATGCACACCCCTCTGTCGACTTATTGCCAGAAAATCTGGGTAAAAAATTGAAATGTTGTCCATTTAAGCATATTTCAATACTTTACCATTGGACTGAGCAAAGCACTTGTGGCATCATAGTGCACAACAAAAATTTAACTGATATATTAATCTTAAAATGTTACACCGATGAAATCTTCTTTTCTTAAAGTGTTCCCAAATTGGTGACAAGTATAATATTTGAGGCTTTTCAGCACTACGTGAAATTATGGGTTGTATCCCCTATCAGGTCAACATAATGTGACAAATAGAAAGTACAGATTATTGTTCATGATTGACTGTTGGTGGACCAGATCATATAAAAATTGAGATTTAGAGTTTGTTAATGGCTGCAGTATTCTGATCCTTCCCAATAAGAGTAGTCTTCACTGGAGACATTTATCTTATGACTTTAGTGCAAAGCTAAGAGGCTATATTCAGAGAATTAAATTCTAGAGTACCCATCCACAGTATACAAAATTTGTTCCTTGGGAAATTTTGTTATCCACGTTTTAGTATTGGCAAGTATTGTAAAAAAAAAAAAAACTCCGTACTTGAATTCTCTGGCAATTCAGTATGCCCTTGAAAGAACTTTTCTTTCAATCTTCAGGTTCACTTAGTTTCTGATATATGCATTTTCTTATTCGTTACTTAAATTCATAGAAGACAGGCTTCTGATGGATTAGGACATGAAACTCAGAGTTTCTGTTGAAATTTCCTCTTTTCCCTTTGGGATGACATTCTTTATCTTTGCCCAACAGAAGTATAGGGAATGTCCTCTCCTTGTGTTGGTGAAACCTTGCCATTGGTGTAAATACTATTGTTTCTCCTTGGCATGTTTGAACGACCTACAGTCCTAATGAAGGAGTTTGGTTCCCCTTAAGTAAGGTCTTGAGTTCGAACCTTATGAATTGAGAAATAGGTTGGGCCGAATAAGGGACATTAGTAACTTGACTCCAAAAGGAATTAATGTACCAAAAGAGAAAATTGGAGTAAATACTGTAAAGCTTCATCTTTTATGCTATGATGAAGTTGCATGCTGAAAAGCTGCTTCTTGGGTTTTCTTTTGAATGAGACAGAAATAGAAGTTATTCAGTATCCTTGTTAATCTTATTAATGTACTGAGAGAAAGTTAAGTCAATTTCTCTTATTTCAATTATTGTTGCATGTGTAACCAAGTGGTCTAAGCTGTATGCTTTGCTAGATTGCTGGACATTTTTTTGTCTTGCTCGCTGACATGGTCATGCTTATGAGCTTAAAATAGAAAGCAATTTTTTCACATTGAATTTGAAAGTAATATGCTAACATGGCTTGATAATACATTTAACTTACCCTTTTTACAATATTGTTGGGTGGCCTGTAATGTTTTGGTATCATTTATTATGCCTTATTTTTATAGTTCTTGTGACTGCTTTGTTGATAGTCTTGATGTTTTTTGTTTTCTTCATATTTGCAGTTGATATCATATCTGCCATTGAGTTTGATAAAACTGGGGACCATCTTGCTACTGGTGATCGTGGGGGAAGGGTTGTATTATTTGAAAGGACTGATACAAAGAAGGTAGGGTTCTGCAATTTGGCAGATCATAATAGTTACTAAAAGTGGAGAATTATTGACTACTGCCTCTTTTCTTTTGCAACTATAATTTTTAGCATGTTGGAAATCAAAGAGAGTTAGAGAGGATGGACTATCAAGTTAGTCGGCATCCAGAGTTTCGGTACAAGACAGAATTTCAAAGCCATGAACCTGAGGTACACACATCTGCATTGCCTCACCTCCTTTTTGATTTTTTTTTCCTCCCTCTGCTCCCTGTGGTATGGAGCAAGGATATTAGGTTAACTGTATCATGCAAAAACTGTGAGTATGGTTAACCTAATTTGTATTGTCGATGATAACATATTTGCTTCTTCTTCTTCTTCTTCTTCTAATTCAATAGCTTATGAACTATTAACTTCCTGAAAACCAAGAGCCAAATCGGTCTAATCTATTATGGCATTATGAATTGTAAAGGGAGATTAGGTGGTCCATTTGGGCAAAAAGATGCTTGCACCGTTGCAGTCCAAGACCCAGCACTTGGCACTGCTTGAATCATTTATGATCTTCTTCTGTTGCTTATTTGTTGGTTTTCAAGTAAAGTTGTAATTATGTCCCTGTTTATTGTCATTCAGTTTGATTATCTCAAGAGTTTGGAGATTGAGGAGAAAATTAACAAGATTCGGTGGTGCCAGACAGCTAATGGTGCCCTCTTTCTTTTGTCCACCAATGATAAAACTATAAAGTTTTGGAAGGTATATTATTTCATTCTATTTGATGATCAAGATTTTACTTCTCTTTTAATTTATTAGACATGATGATAATTCATATGATAAATCTTGCATCTCTGACTTATTATTCAAATTTCTGTTATTGGTGGTTTGCCGGCTAAATGTTCTGAGTTGATAACTATTTTTCTCATTTGTTCAGGTACAAGAGAAGAAAATCAAGAAAATATGTAATATGAACATTGATCCTTCCAGAGCTGTTGGAAATGGCAGTGTTGCTAGTTCAAGTATTTCTTCAAATCCAAAATTGTGTCTTGCAAATGGTGGTTGCACTGATAAATTATACAGCAATTTGAATGCGCTTCGTTTACCTACGGTAGTTGCACTTGCCCCAACCGCATGATGTTGCATATCTATGGATTTCCAGTTGCATGTAGAGTCCTGTTTATGTTTTTATTTAAAGAAACTTGGGAAAACCTTCCTATTTGTCAGTTCTGCACCAGTCGTGTTTCTTTGAGTCCAAATCTGTATCTTAAACTGTGTCTATTTTATCCATCCATAGAGAGGGAAAGAAGTGTCAGCAAAACATTGTTATATGTATTTGCCCAACTATCAAGTGAGAAAATTAATCTGGTATAAAATATTTTCATCATTGAGAGAGAGAGAGAAGAAGAAGAAGAAGAGTGATAATTAATTATGAGGAGATGTGAAGCATAGCGGCTGTATCTCTCTCATTGAACACATTCAATCCTCGCACCAAAGTGAGTGAATGGGCTAGAAGTTTTCTATTTTCTTTTAGTAATAGGAAGTTGAATGTGTGCATTTTTGCTACTTACAAAAAGAGGCTTTGTTTATTTACTTGTGGACTTATTTGTATAGCATTTTATATGTGCATGCACACACATTAACTCTCATAGGGGGCGTAAGTTCATTATTGTTTATACATACATTACTACGTGAGTTGTTGCTTAGATTTTTCTTTCAAATGATCTCTTTCTTTAGTTTGTTTTTCTTTAATTTCCTCCCTCTTCTATTTTTCACAAAACTTAGAAGTACAATTTTTAGGTTACAAGCCATGAAACCAGCCTTGCAGCAAGATGTAGAAGAGTTTATGCTCATGCCCATGACTATCACATCAATTCCATTTCAAGTAACAGGTTAAGTATCTTTATTCTTATTTTTTTGATCCAGGTTTTATGCTTATTCTGATTTTTTGAAAAGTTATGCTAATTTCTTTCACCTTTTTGTCATTAGCGATGGTGAAACATTTATATCAGCTGATGATCTCCGAATAAATCTTTGGAACTTGGAAATAAGTAACCAAAGTTTCAACATTGTTGATGTGAAGCCAGCAAATATGGAAGAGCTAACAGGCAAGTTCCTCTTATTTTTATTTGAATTTCCTGTAAAGTTTAGTTCATTTAATTCTTTGCCATTTTTTTTTTATTTACAATGCATTAGGACCAGTTCAGTATCTTGGAAAAGTTATCTAGTTTTCTGGAAAAAGAAGAAAAAAGAAATTGCAGAAAAGGGAAAAAGTTCTTTTTAAATGAATTGTTTTGCAATTTGGAAAAGAAAGGTCCGGTTTCCTTGCAAGAGCACATATGAACCTTCACTCATGACTACTCACTTATTGCCAATATCCATCACATCTCCTACCCATGACTAGTTTACCATTCTCACTACATGACTTGCCCCTTGCTCAAGTTGGGTGAACTTTTTAAGAACTTGTATCCACCCCACTAGGTGTGGGTACTCACCATGCCCTTTTCAATAATTCATTTAAAAAAAAAATTAAAATCTAAATAAATTGCATAGACTAAAATTTAATATTCATAAGAAAACTTACATTAATGTAAAACACTTAAATATAGTTTAACTAATTCAACTTTGTAAAATTTAAGAGTGATTATAGATTATGAATATAAATTGTTTCAAATTAATTATGCATTGTGGGTTGGGTAGGGCAATAGGCGGTTAGTGTTTTCAAAACCCACCCCAACCCCCATTTGACTATTTGAGGCTGGTGAAAATTTTGGCATCACTCACTGTCACTTCAGAAAACTTGACCCAAGAAAGTCGCGTGCGTGTGGATACCCATGGCTTGGGTCAAAATTTCCATCTAATGACCACTAGCCAGTACAATTATTGTTGTCACCCACTTCCACTTGTTACTATCATCACTATTCCTAGCCATCCATAATCTGTGTCCACCGCTATCACCCGCCTTTACTATTAACCTTCAATCTATCCACCACTACTGTCTACTGCCTTCCACCACAGTTGTTGATAGGGTGGGTGTTGTTTGGAACACATATGAAATTCAAATTGACATGGATTTAGAACCAAAGTATCATTTCAACTTGATTTTTATAATGACTTTCAGGCCACTTAAAATTTGTTGATAGCTGAAATAATTCAAGTTGACTCGCCATTCGAATTAAATTTACAATCTAAAACCTGAACTCTATTTTTTCAATTTGGTTTTCAGCTAATTGAGTATTCAGATATATAAAATAATTTTGGATTACACCCAATCTGGCTCAGGGCTCAACCATATCCACTACCACTGCCACCAATCACCCACACTGTATTTTATATGAAGAATACATTCGAATTAAATATGCTTTTATATTATAAATTGGAAGATAATCCAATCTGAACTTGTTTGAGTTGTTTCCAATTTTCCAATGGAAAATGAAAAGTTTAAGGGAACTTTTGAATCTGAGCATGTTTATCATGTTATGATTACTGTATTGACTTGATTGGTTAGATATGCAGATAACAACTAGGAGAAACTTTGTACATATGCTGATATGCAATGAACTTTTAGGCTTTTCGATTTATAAGCTTGCTTTTGTGTGACATATGAAGATTTAACTATATTATTTTGTTATTGCAGAGGTTATCACTTCAGCCGAGTTTCATCCAATCCATTGTAACATGTTAGCATATAGTAGTTCAAAAGGATCAATTCGTCTCATTGATTTACGACAATCAGCATTGTGTGACTCACATTCTAAATTGTGAGTACCATTTTTGCTGCTGGTTGGCAGTTCTTCTCTTAAATCTGTCTTCCTGGATTTGGGATCCATCAACCATCTCTGATTTTTGTTTAAGTTCAGCTATGGGCATTAAAATGGTCCAGTCACATCTAAATTACTTGTGCTTGCAGGTTTGAGGAGCATGAGGCACCTGGTTCAAGGTCTTTCTTCACTGAGATAATTGCATCACTTTCTGATATTAAATTTGCAAAGGATGGAAGATATATACTTAGTCGTGATTACATGACTCTCAAGGTTGTGTTCTTTTTGCTCTCTGCATGCCCCTCACGTGTAAATGTTCTTAATATCTGTGATTGGATGATCTTTCATTTAGGGATGCTATGTCTTGTGCTCTTTTTTTTTTTTTCCTTTATTTTGGTGAAGTTCTATAATTTGTGCTAGTCTTAGCGCTGATTAATCATTATTTGCTGACACCCTCTCACTTCTCAGTTATGGGACATAAATATGGATTCTGGTCCTGTTTCAACCTTCCAGGTTCATGAGTATCTAAGACCGAAGGTGAATTACTTATACATAGAAAGCAATTTGAAGTGTCTTCTTCCTGTGATTGGGCTGATTGTACGGTTTAATTTGATGGCATGCAGCTATGTGATTTATATGAGAATGATTCCATCTTTGATAAATTTGAGTGTTGCTTAAGTGGTGATGGCCAACGAGTAGCTACAGGATCCTATAGGTATCCAAATTATCTTTACATTTTGTATAGATCTCATTATTTATCCCCCCTTTTTCAACATCTTTTCCTGTATTTATCAGTTTATCTAAATATTTGCTTTGCTTTCAGTAATCTGTTTCGTGTGTTTGGTTGTGCTGCTGGAAGCACAGAGGCAACTACACTGGAAGCTAGTAAAAATCCCATGAGGTATTTTTATTGACATACATTTGCTTTGGCAAATTTATTTATTGTGATATTGCAGTATTTTGTTGTTTATGACAACTTTTGACAATGCTTGTTCAGGAGACAAGCACAGACGACCCCTTCAAGGCCTTCCAGATCCCTAAGCAGTATAACTCGTGTTGTCAGGCGAGGTCTGCAATGTTGTATAATATATATTATTTCATGCCATTACAAGTTTGGGACATGTAACTTTTGTGCAGCTCTATTTGAAAGGGAAACTCAAATGTTGTAATAATTCATTTACAGGAGCAGAAAGCCCAGTTGTAGATGCAAATGGAAACACATTTGACTTCGCAACGAAATTGCTCCATTTGGCTTGGCATCCAACTGAAAACTCAATTGCTTGCGCTGCTGCAAACAGCCTGTACATGTATTATGCGTAAGTTGCACAGGAAGAGATACATTTCTTGGTTAGCTTTTTTTGTGGTTGCGTTTTGAGAAGGGCCATATTTTGCTACAATTTGATGCTTTACTGCACACTTCCGAGTGTTCCTCACTGATGCGAAGCACATGCTCTCAAGTTTCCAGTTCAGAAGTGACTGAAGAATTAATGACAAAGCAATGCTATTGATCGTATTAGTCTCCTTTTCCCTCCTTACTGTCTTATGCTTCACTCTCTCCCTTTTACTTTTTTTTTCCTTTTACGGTCCTCACCCAAAAGTTGCAACTCTTCTTACTGTGCTGTTATTGGAGTTGGGAAAAAAATTGTCAATTGTAGCTCTCCTACAAGAAAAAAGAAGAAAAAAACAGAAGAATGTGCAGAATTGCCACTAGTTTAGTTAATGTAGATCTTGATGGGAAGGAGCTGCTGCTAACATGCAGGGCATTATGCTTGACTTTGGGATAGCATTAAAATTTTTTGTAGGATAATTTTAGTGTGCTTTTATTATAGATTATCAACTAAAGTAATTTTTTTTACTGTTTTTTGTAAAAGAAATTACAAGTGCTCTGGAATTCAGTTACCTGTACTTCTTCTGCATGCTCATTGGTAAAGAAAGGATGTTAGTGGTGAATTTTTCTTTACTTTGTGAAATAAATAGACTCACCTGTGTTTGCTTCAGTTACCTTTTCTTCTGCATCACTGGTAAATAAAAGATGCCAGCTTTTTTTGATTGTTACATGGGAATGCAGGGATATTTGCGTTGGTACGGGCAGTACTAGGATGTTGTACAATGGTACCATCAAGTTAAAGGATATATTAAATCCTGTTTGGTTTGCGAAAAATATTTAAGGGAAAGTGAAATACCATGGAAAGAAATCATCATGAAAATTGATTCCATTGGTTTGTGGAAAAGAAATTGTTTGAGAATATTGATTCTGTTGTTGGGTTGGGGTTGAAAGGGTAATAAATAATGATAGGTATAAAGATTAAAATGTTTATGGAAAATAAAATATTATCTCAAAAAATTTTTTTTTCTCAAAATTAAGAAAAACTTTTTCCTTGTAAAACTTTTTCTATCCAGTCAAACATGCTCCTAGTCTTGGAGTCATTGTCATCCTTAGCTATTGTGATGGTGGTAGTTACTGGTTAGGTTTTTTCAATGAGGATAATTGAGAGTCATTCTCATCCTTAGATATGGTGATGGTGGTGGTTACTGGTTAGGTTTTCTCAATGATTGGAAATTGAAGATGGTGAATTTGGGGCAATAGTAGTGACTATTAATGTGCATAAGTAAATTGGACGGTATGAACTTAGAACGAGTGTAATGATTGTTTTGAGTAAACAAACAATTGCATCATCTGGAAAAACAAAAATAGCATAGCTTTGGTGAAAAACAAAAAATTATGTATGCATTAATTTGATATAAATTTATATCATTTTGAGGTAAATCCATATTTCAGTCTAAACTAGTATTGTTTTAACTTATAATCGTGAATCTAACATGCATTGGTTTAAGTCCAATTCCAAAATAAAGAGAAGTCAATTTCTTAAGTTTATGTGAAGAACTTAAAATATATCATTTCTTATTACAAGAGAATAAATGAGTTTTAAATTGTTTCAAAGATTTTTTTTCACCAATATTAATTGGAGAAAAAAATAGAGTTGAACGTCAGAGGTGGTAGCAAAGAGTAGCACAATAGAGACAATTCTATTATCATTAGAACTGTTAAAAACTTTAAACTATATAAAATGAATCAAATCAGGACCAAAAACTAATTTGTGTCTATTTTAGTATTATTTTTTGCTTTCAAGATTTTTTACTTTGATGAAAATATGTGTTTTTAAAGTAATATCAATTCTATTACAAAGTAGTATATGTTCAACATACTTCGAAATTCGATTGTATGACCTTCCTTCAAAGAGAGATACATAGGTGCTAACCGAGCACAAAGTACTTGACAAAATATGTGTTATTTTATTTAAATTTGAAACTATAGAAAATGAATAGTTTAACAAGGCTGGTGACATTAGATAGGTTTGATTGGTATAGTATCCTCATGACACTGTAACTTGGTGTTTTCTATTAGTAAACTTGTTTTCCTAAATTAGGGTGTTAAGTAGAAAATTGAAGAAAAGCTTTCCATTTCTTAGTTTTGGAAAATGATACAAATGAACACAAACCTATTTTTCACTTTTTGTTTTTTGTTTTCTGGACAAATTTAAAAAATCTCTAATTACTAAACATACCGTACTGACCTACTTCTCTACTCAAGAAGTAAAATGAACAAATTGTTAGACAAATATATAAACATGCTGCGGTAGAATTAAAAACTTGAGTCGTCTTATTGCCCGGTTTATAGCTGGGCACGCAAGAACTCTCAAATTTTACGTGAAAAATTGTTTTTCTTTCTAATAAATATTTCTCTATTCCTCTCTTCAAGAAAAAGGGCAAGAATATTTATATAACTTGATTTGGACCAAAATTAGCCTATATTGAATTAATTCATTAATTAGCTATTAATGTATTAATCCAATATCGATAACTCCTTATCGAATTGTTACAAATATCATGCAACATAACTCCCACACAACAATTGTTTCGAACCAGGTAAAGGAAATTGTCAAACTTGGTCAAACTCATAAACCTAGTTTAAAATGCATATTCAATATTCTTAATTTGAAGTCCAACTACTTTATACTCTGACCATAGATTATTGTTATTGGTGAAAAAAAAATTAATTTTCAAACTATATTCATAACTTTGGAGAAAAAATAATAAAAAGAAAAAAATTCGAATATTTTTGAAAACGTTTTTGTTTCTCATTGTTAAGAAAAACGTGAATATGAATTAGAATATATATTTTTTCACTTTTCAAAAAAGGTGAAATATGTCGTTAAAAGATTCTTTTTGCGCAATCAGGTAAAAGGTGAAAATCAAACTCTAGAATGTGCAAAACTTTTTTTTTTTCCTACTGGCTGTCTTACAAGTCAGCAATTTATTATGTCAAAGCACATCAATTTTTTATGCTTTTCACTGTTAGACAAATTCTTATTGTTATTATACTTAAAAATTTTGTCTAGTAATAGTTAAAGATAACTATTCGGACATACCATAATTAAAACTTATATTAACGGATAAATATTCGGGCTTATTGAACATTTAAAATTCAGTTCAAATTTTATGTGTCATATCGAATCATCATAATTATATCCACCCCTTTGGCAATTCAAAAGGTAAAAGTTGTCAATATGTATATATGGTAGACTACATCTACATATTAAGTTATTGATAGGTTTTTAAAAATAAATAGTAACGTGTTTTTGCTACATATATACACTAGCGTACATGTAAAACTATAAATTGTGCACATTTATCCTCTACTTCTCATTTCTCTCTCTTTACTTTTTAATATATACTCTGTAATATGTTTAAAGTTTCAATTGATATCGGTGTCTCTTGTACATAATAAAATCAGTAGTACTAAAAAAAAAAAAAATTGTATAGTGTAATATGTAAAAAATGTCGTAGTATTTGATAAAATCGTAAATTATTTTTCAAGAATTTTTGATTTGTATTTAATGCAAAAGGTAGATATTGATCTTGATTTTTATTAGATTTTATATACGGAGTATATGTAAGTAGTTTTCAAAAAATATATGTAAGTATTAATTGGTGATGATGTGGCGGCCATCGATAAAATTGAGTTGTTGCTCTTAAATGAATTGTAAACGCAGCCCCTTT
Source organism: Ipomoea nil (assembly GCF_001879475.1). Taxonomy (NCBI): domain Eukaryota; kingdom Viridiplantae; phylum Streptophyta; class Magnoliopsida; order Solanales; family Convolvulaceae; genus Ipomoea; species Ipomoea nil. Next base: position 4,040,749 of record NW_017618004.1, on the reverse strand, counting down.
ATGAATTGTCTTCTTGTTCGCGACTTCCCAACTGCAATGGGCTAAAACTCCACCAGAAATCTGAAGTCAACAACAACAATCACACAAAAACAATCCCCAAAACTTGTTTTCTTCCTTCAATCGCACCCCCAAACAGGAAATGTTAAGCCCAATTTGATTGCGAAGATTCAATATTTTTCCGCGTTTTAGATCAGAATATGCAAGACCTACCGCCTTTATACCCTCCTCCTCCTCCGATCAATCCTCAATTACCGGAGCAAGAGCATCTGAAATGCCCCAGGTGCGGCTCCATGAACACAAAGTTCTGCTATTACAACAACTACAACCTCTCCCAGCCCCGCTACTTCTGCAAGAGCTGCAAAAGGTATTGGACTAAAGGCGGCGTTCTCAGGAACATCCCCGTCGGCGGCGCCTCCCGGAAGACCACCAAGCGTTCGTCTTCTTCTTCTTCTTCTTCCGATGAGAAACGCTCCTCAACGACGTCGTCTTTGCCCTCGTCAACGGCGACGAAATCGTCGTCGTCTTCTGCTCTTCCCGGTGCCGATGTGAACGGGAGCCTTAATTCGCATTTGGCGTTGTCGATTGGGGGGCATTCTGGGGGTTTCCTAGACAGGTCGGGTAAGCATTTAGGCGACCCGAGTAGAAATTCTGGCTCTGGGTCGGGCTCCGATTGTGTCGACAATGGAGGCAGGAATGGTGGCCAGCTGGCCTGATCTTACTATTTATGGATCACCGGGCCCCACCTTCCAAAAAAAAAAAATCATAATAATAAAAATTGGAAATATATGTTCAAAATCAAAATTCTGTAGTGGTCTTTCTATTTTTATTTGTTGTCCTGTATCATGTATGATATCACTAGTCACTACTAGTCTACTATATTACTGTTGTAGAATTTACTGTAATTTCTAATTTTAGATTTAATGTTAATTTTTATATTATAATTTTATTTTTTACTTTTAATTATTTATTATTTATTTAATTTAATTTAATCATTTGCTAATTACCAAAATGGTCTAGTGACTCTAGGGGCATGAAGTGGTTCTCCCAAATAGAAGATCATGGGTTCTTCCATAGTAGAAATGAATAAATACTACATTATAACAAAGTTAATAATACTAAAAAAATCATTCAACAAATCATATTCAGGACCTAATCTTTCGATTTTAAGTCGTTATATCGTGTGCACCGTGGTAAGAAACGGTGTCGTTTCTTTAAGTAAAGAAACGGCTCGCCGTTACCGTTAACGGAACTGACACTACAGTATATCTAAATTGACACTGCCTCACGACAAATGAAACTGCAGTTATATCAAAATGATACTGTAGTTGTGGTGAAATGAAACTGAATAACATTTCACATATTTGAGTGTATATTGTACAATGAAGCTGTAATTATATCAAAATGGTAATGTAGTTGTATTTTAATAAAACTATAGTGTCTATCTACTATACTAATAAGAACCCAAAAGAGTTAGGCCTATAATGGGTAGAAAAAATGACGGTAACAGATTTTAATCAAATAAATAACTCAGATTAATTAAAAGATTGATCAGATTTAAATTTTACACTAAAATTTCTTAAAATACCCACACACCGTTACTAATTCCGTTAAAATTTTAAGAATTGCCGTTAGTTCACCGTTAACTTACTCATTGATTTCAATAAAAAAAGGTCTTAGGTTCGAACCTCATCCCAATCAAAGTTGGCATAATTAGTACTCTATTTTACTCTTATTAAATTATATAAATAATAATTTAGTAGTTACAACAAAAAATAATACATATGCATTTCTTTAATTTAGAATTATGTGTCCACAATGCCTTTATTAAAAAAAAAATTATTCATTATCAATCAATTAAATGAAAAAATTAAAAAAATATAATTAATAAAGTCAACCATATTAACTACTTGAGAGATTTTGTGACAACGAGAGTATTCAAATCACACAACAAATTGAAGTGAGAACTACCTCGCAATGTCCTTGTTTGACAATCAGCAGTTAGCGGTTAACGTTAGCGGATTATACTAGCGAATTTGACCAGCGAATTTATTTAATTATTAACATTGGGTAGAAAAAATGACCGTCAAATTATTAAATCAAATGAATGGTTCATATTGTTCAGGTTTTAATTTTTTCTTTTAAGATTTTCTAATTTATCCTTAATTATATGATTATCCATTTAACTTTTCCGTTAATTCACCGTTAGTCTAATTCTAATATCAAAGTCTAATATAGAATTATAACTACACCATTAATCTAATTTTAATATTAAAGTCTTAATAGAACTTAACCACAAATCCTAATGTCGGAATCTCCTCAAACAATATTAGTATATATTTAATATTTTATGTCCTTTTTTATTTGTTCTCCCTTATGTCCCGTATTTGGTTTCAACGATACCTATACAATTATTTTATTGACAATTATAATCAATCTTGACTATATTATCTTGCATTTGTAAACTTAGAATTACCTATTTAACCCGCACGGGTTTAACTCAATGGTTTAGTGGGTAGTATTTGGGAGAAGAGACGAAGGTTTGAACCTCGGCGGCAGCAGTGCGGGAATTATGTCCAAAGTGGGCAAATTCCTTGTGCATATCAGCATTTGGCCCTGTCTGCTGAACCATTGAGTCACCGTGATTTACAACTTCCCACAATGCTCTGTCGGGTCGGAGTGTAGGGGGGCCCTTGGGGTTGGGGACTCAACCTTTGGGAGAAGAATTACCTATTTAAATACGCAAATTCAACATTCAATTATCTATGCATGAACAATTTCAATATAATCCTGTCTTAATATACTTTAAAGTACTTATTTAAAAAAAAGCATTGGGCATTATCTCAATCGCGTAAAAAACTAGTATATAAAATAAAATTAAATAACATTTTCACATATTTGAGTCTATAAATATCGAATGAAACTGTAGTTGTGTTGAACTGAAACTGCAGTGTATACAAAATGAAACTGAATAACAGAGTCACTTTTTGCGAACGGGTGTGGAACGGCGGAAACAAATGTCGTTTCTTTTCATTTAACAAAACGACATCGTTTTAATGCACGGTGCATAATCGATTATTCAACGCGGTGCACGATATGATTTGCGTTGGATTTTGAGTGTCACATCCGAGGTCGACTCTATAGGTATATAGTTGACTATGATTTCGTGTCCAAGATAAACCTCATTATTCGAGTTGGGTATTTATGCTGTCAATATTATAAATAGATTAGAACAATTTATTATGTTAGAATCTTATTTAATATATATATATATATATGGTGAAATTAAATTATAAAAATACATATAAATTTTTTTATTTTTTATTTTTTGAAAGGAAAGGATATCATTAAAGGAAAGGATATCATATAAATTAAGTGTTCATGAGTGAGTTGCTATCATTTTATTTTTGCTTCTCAAGTTCTACTGCATATTTGCTAGATGTATGTGCAATCGTTATATCCTACACCACGGCGCACATAGCACTGTGCGTCTCCCAAAACGACGTCGTTTTGGGTAGTGTTGGGAGGCGCGGTAGGAAGTTGCTGAGATTATGTGTATTTGTTCATAACGTTATGTGTATTGGTTCATACAGTTATGTGTATTTTTTATACAATTATGTACATTCTTTTTATACAATTATGTACATCCGAATCAGAAAATTTGTGTGTATTATGTTAAGAGTTGATGTGTATTATGTTAAAAGTTTATGTTTATTATGTATTATGTTAGATTATGTGTATTATCTTTTAAAAAGAGTATGTATATTTTGTTATATAATTATGTACATTCATGTATAACATTATGTGTATTCTAGTATAACATTATGTACATTCTTGAACAGCGGGTTTTTTTTAAAAGAAAAAACTACTGCCATTCACTGGGGCGAAAAATTTCAAAAAAAAATAAAAATTAAAACGACGCCGTTTTGCATCTGGACGCATAGTGCAACGCGCGCCGTGGTGTAGGATATAAATTGCGATGTATGTGATGTTAATAATCCATGAACCATATTAGGCAGATCAACTGGTGTGAATATGGTGGCCCAAGCCCAAGATGCAACCGGCCCATATAGAACGAGTGTAAATGATCCAGCCCATGACTCAATCACACCGCAAATTATGGCAATTTATATTGTGCATCAGGGCGCGCTTTGTATTGTGCACCCTGATGCAAAACGACGTCGTTTTACATAATAGTATAAAAAATACACATAATTATATAAAAAATACACATAATTGTATGAACAAATACACATAATAATATAAACAAATACACATAATCACGTTGACTCCCTTCCGCACCTCCCAAAACAACGTCATTTTGTTAGGCGCGGGACGCACAGTGCTGCGCGCCGTGGTGCAGGGTATAACGATTGGCAAATTATACTGTGTATCATGATTTACATTGCAAGGTAGACCATTGATAGATGGTATTTTTAGTATAGATTGATTATTTATTTATTTTTTTAAATGCTACTGACTCTATTTTTTTGAATGTTTATTTTTAATATATTATAAATTTATTTTTAGATAATATACTAAAAATGGATATACAACACAATAACAATAAACATTCAGAAAATAAACTTAGTACACTAAAATGAACTCGTATGTAAGACGAAGGATGACTAAGTAAATCATCTTGATGAGTCTGAAACTAATAAGTTGTTGAGTGTTGGATAGAGTCATTGTGGAGACGGATTCATAAGCGATGATTCATGCCATTAAGGGGGAGAGTGATACTCGCTCGGAGATTGAAACGTTGATTACTGATTGCAAAGCTTTCATGGGGCGAATTTGTGATTGTGAAATCACCCATGTTCTTCGGAAAAGCAACCAGTGTGTAGATTGCATTGCTAATTTGGGGCAAGGCAGTTAGATAGTGGCAGGAGGACTTTGATCTTGGAGCACCCCCGAAAGGCGTAAAGGGCATCTTGAAGAGGGATGCAAGATGTGTGGCTATTAGAAGAGTTTACTAACCATTGGAACATTTTGATCCTTAAAGAGCACCCAAAAAAAAAAAAAAAAGTTTAGCTACCTATTAAGAGTGACTCAAAAATCGAATGAGTTGACCTGATTGACATTTCTAATCCTAAGTACACCTCAAGTTTGCGGACCAACTTATCAATGCATAATTATTGTTTAAAGAATGGAAAATGGCCAAATAGGCCCTTGAACTTTGCTTAAAAATGCAAGTAAGCCCCTGAACTTCAAAAAAGTTCAATTAAACACCTTGTTAAAATGTGTCAACTAAGTCCAATTTACCGGTAAAATTCTTACCGTCAATCATGTTCATGATCGTTAAAAAAAAAAAAAATGCCAGCGTCATTTTCCGGTCTTCTCCACCGGATAAGACAGTCTGGTCGTCTTCTCCATGGAGAATTCGACTAGCCCAGTCGTCTTCTCCATGGAGTTCTCCCATGGAGAAGGCGACCAGATCTAGTCATCTCTTCCATGGAGGAGACGACCAGACCGGTCGTCTCCTCCATGGAGAAGATCACCGTCTAGTCCCCTTCTCCAATGGAGAATGGGACCATTGGTCGTCTTTTCCAGCGAAGAAGATGACCAGTGACGGTTGTCGATCTTTTTAAAAGACGCCGAAAATTTTTTATCGTCAGAATTATCGTTTGAGTATTTAATTGCACTTTTTTAGAGTTTAAAGGCTTAATCGTACTTTTGAGTAAATTCAATGGCTTATTGATCATTTTTCCTTTAAAGAAAGATGGCAGGTGGATCAAATTCATTCAATGAAATAGAAAGTTTTGTGTATTGTACAAAGTCCATATTAGACAATAGATATGTAGACGTGGTATATCCCTCCAGCCCTCATTCATCACCCCCCAAAAAAAAAAAAAAGGGAGAGTTGCTTGTAATGGTAAAAATAGTTAAACTCATGCTATAAAATGTACCATTTATAAATTATGAAAAAAAAAATAGAGCTTGGATTATATCTTTATTTTTTTTCTAATACTTACTAATCTTTAAATAGTAAAATAATATTTATTTGATTTAATCCTTAGAATATTGGTAAATACTTTATTTAAAATAGTTATAGGTAGAACTTTGCAATTGGAGTCTAACATCATCTCTGCTTTAAATTAGTAACAATTTAATGTAACAATTAAAATTGTTAAAAACTAATTATTGAACCCAATTATTCAATAAATTTTGTAAAGTAATAATTATTAAAAAAATTTACATCTATGTTGTTATAAATGAGATATGTTACCAAGACTATGTGGTCTAATGGTATCCGGGTTGGACTTCCATTTGAAAAGATGATGAGTTCAAGCCTTAGTGGAGACGTTATTGGTTCTTTGTGTAATACTACACTGTATTAGGGCCAGTAACATTCAAAAAAAAAAAGAGATATGTTTACTTCAACTATCTTGTTTTTTGTTTATTCAATTTTTATTCTCTATTATTTATTTTTAAATTGAATAAATGTAAAAAATAAACATGTTGTACGGAGCATATAATAAAAAACTTTATTCAGCTAGGAAGCAGCTTGGTAAATTATTCTGTGGACCAAGGTGAACATTGCAATATTAACCTGAGTCTAAAATACACAATTTATATATTGAATTTCACAATTTTATAAAAGGGTAAATTGTGAACATTAAGCATGTAAATTGTGTATTTTAGACACGGACCCTGGTCCATGGCAATCGTTATGCTGTGCAACCTTGTGCACCACGGCTGCGAACGGCGTCGTTTCACTATGGTGGAGTAACGGTGTCGTTAGTGGCACCGTTTAACTCCACCAATTTTATTATTATTTTTTTTTTAACTCCAATCGACGGGGTTTCAACCATTTTCGGTGTGGATATATAGTTCACTAATTCTGGATATATAGTTCATTAATTATGGATACATAGTTCACTAATTCTGAATATATAGTTCATTAATTCTGGATATGAGTTTTTTGCACTTTTGGTCCCACGACTTTTAAAACTTGTAGAATTGGTCCACGACTATGACTTTCTTAGCAAAGTTGGTCCTTCCGGTGCATTTTCCGTTCAATTTTTGCCCGAAAAATTTACTCCCCATTTTAACATGGGTAATATTGTCTTTTCCATCTCACAAACTAATGACATAAATAAATAAATAAACAGCTAAAAAATTTTGGCGTTTAGCGAGGAGGGTGAAACTGAAAGTGGAATTGAAATTGGGTGTCTTTTAATTTCAATCATCGTACCACTGACTGTGTTTAATTAATTAATTTATTTATGTCATTAGTTTGTGAGATGAAAAATACAATATTACCCATATTAAAATGGTGAGTACAATTTTCTGGCAAAAATTGAACATAAAATACACCGGCCACCGGAATGACCAAATTTGCTAAGAAAGTCATAGTCGTGGATCAAAGTTGTTAGTGACACCATAACTATGGGACCAAAAGTGCAAAAAACTCTTCTAGATATATAGTTCATTAATTCTGAATTTATCGTTCATTAATTATGAATATATAGTTCATTCATTTTGAATACACAGACGCAGCGAACTGCCATAAGCAAAACATAGTACTAGTAACCGATGTGGATATATATTTCATTAATTATGGATATATAATTCATTAATTCTAGATATATAGCACAACATAACGTCGTTAATGACAATAAAAAATAAATTATTATTTTTTAAGTCGAATGCTCAAAACGACACCATTTTTGTAATGGTGCACACAATTACACCACATAATTTGCCCGTCCATGGTATAACAAGTGAAGCAATTTGTCACCCTTGTAGTTTTGAATAATAAAACAATATTTATTTCTATGGGCTAATGGACCAGACAGAAGACAGTCAGAAATATTTATAATTTGTGATAAAATATGCTTAGAAAAATGAAATACCCAGAATGCCCTTGCGTATTTGCTTAGTGAAGATATAATTACGAAGAAAATTAAAAAATAAATTAGGGGCTAAATAAAAAAAAAAAAAAAAATCTCAAAAAAAAAAAAAAACCCAAATTGCTGTGTTCTTCGTCTGGTCTTCCCCTTCTCCCTGGACCCTGTCACAGCTGTATCTCAATTCTCAAGGCTCGATTCCCTCTCGTCAATCGCTTCTCCGTTACAGAGTTTCCGCGTACTGCACCGCAATACTTGTTGCCGCCCAGAGGGCCTAATTTGGAACCAAAATATAATGTACGGAGGCGCCGGGAAGCATGGCCGCGGTGGCGGCGGAGGAGGCCGTGGCAACGGCGCCGGCAAGCGCAACATCCACTCATCATTTCACACGCCTCCTATTCAGAGGTCTTCTGGTGTCTCCGGAGGCCGCCTGTCAGGCGGCAGTGGAGCCGCTGGTCCCCGCAACCGTGGCGGCATCTCTTCTGCCCCCAATTCATCTGCTCCTTCCAATGCGGTAGAGGAGAGTTTTAACCTCGTTACTAAAAATCCTTTGGACTTCGCAATGATAATTCGGCTGGCGCCGGGCCTCGTGGAGGAGATCAAGCGCGTGGAGGATGAGGGGGGCATGGCGCAGATCAAATTTGATGCAAATGCTAATAATTGTATCGGAAACGTGAGTATTTGAATTAATTTGCCTTTTTTATTCTCTGGATTATGATTTTATTCTGATGTTGAAATTTAAACTTGGAATTTCGCTTTGTGGAGCATGCTGCATTTGGAGAAGCCAAAAAGTTTGTGGCATCTAGATGTCAGCCAGTTGAATTCATGTGTTCCTATGGGTAGTGTATTCATACGGGAAGATAATACAGTATATTTTAAACTAACACTGATAAATAAGTGGAACTACAAACTTCATTTAGCTTTCAAAATGTTCATTCCTGCTCCATTAAAGAAATTGCTTCTCCCATGTGGGATTCCAGACTTACCCCACTTGTTGGGAAGGAGAAACTTGGCATTTTTAGGTTCAAACTGCTCTTGACTAATTTGATCCATTGGAGGTTCATCTACATTAAGTCAGACTGGGGCAAGATTTTATGGAGTCAAGACTGATACCCAATATGATTGCTGGAAGCATTGGATTTTAAATTTTACAGTTTTACACCAATTTCCTCTAAGGAATTAGAGAACAATTTTTTTAGAAGAAGCTTTTCTCATGAAAAGTTTTGATCAGTTCATTTCCTACCTGAGGTTGCTTGGGGTCTGGAAAACTATGAATTTCCATCTGTTGAGACATACTCTTGGATTTTGCTGCGTCAAGGGTTTTTGTCAACTGCTTAGATGCTAGCATAGTTTTGGGCTGCTTATTTTAAATTGGTCATGGCATTAAGATAGGCTTTTTTTTATCAGGTTATTAATGTGGGCAGTAAGGACTTTAGATTCACATGGTCACGAGATGGGGGAGACCTCTGTGACATATATGAAGAGCAGCAAAGTGGTGAAGATGGAAATGGCCTGCTAGTAGAATCAGGTAGCGCTTGGAGAAAGCTGAATGTACAGCGCGTTTTGGATGAATCAACTAAAAATCATGTGAAAATGCTATCTGAGGAAGCTGAGAGGAAGTCTAAATCGCGCAAGTATGCTCTCTTTTTATTAAAATTGGGATTATTTGTATCTATGTAATTGGTGTTTGCACAGTCAGTGATCCATCAATGAATTTTGAAATAACATTAGAATCTACTTTGATTATATTTGCTACATACTTTTATCCTTACTCTGTTAAAATCCTCTGAAAATAGAGCCATCGTTTTAGACCATGGAAATCCATCTACAAAGAGTCAAGTGAAGGCAATGGCTGCTGTTGAAGGTACTCTTTTGTTTCTACTTTTTCAGCATCTGAATGCTTTCTGATTTCTATGTTTTTCTTTGCCCTTGCTGAGGTGAAGTGTGTCACTGCATGTAAGATAAATGTCTTTCTGATTACACTTGTAGGCTTGTAGCATTGGCAATCTAAAAGACCTACTTTATATTTTCAGGTAATCCATGGAGAGCAGGTTTCAAGCAACCTCCTCTCAAGAAAAGGAAAGCTGATCCACCACCAGGTATTTTCTGATCAATATTCAATTTAGTGTTTTCTCAATAGATTTTATTTTTCCGTAATATCCCATTCAAAAATATGTTAATTTCAAGACCATTTGGTCTTTAAATTTGATTCTAAATCTTTTATTTGTTTTCCTTTTACATGTTCATGTTTCATACCTTGCACTAACTGTAGGTGGCTCTTCTAGACCTCCTTATAAATCCAGTTTATCCACAATAACTCCTTCAAAGGGAAGGCCTTCCACTTCACCTTTATCTTCTCCATTTCATCCATCTGGTAACCCAGCATCTCCATTTGGGAGTGGTCTCCAGAAAAGCCAGACAACTGTGGAAGAAGTTCCCACTCAACCCATGAATAAAACTGCTAGCTCCGACAAAGAAATTCCACCAAACCATGTGAACAGTATTGGGGCACAAAATATGCCCGGGTGCAAAAGGAGTACGGATTGCAAGCCTTCCAATCTACGTAGCTTGTTGATTTCTGCCCTTGTGGAAAACCAATCAAATGGAATGAGCCTTAAGGTATGCGAGTAAAATGGATTTTAGATGTGTTAGTTTAGTTTAGTTGTTGTGGGAATCGGATCTAGTAATTCTTCTTTACTTTTCCAGTGTTCATTTCTTGGCATATAATTCTTGCTGAATTTGTTAGTGCATATATGAATTCATTCAATCTCTGTCAATGCATCAGGTTTTTATATGATTTCTTCTGAATTCTTAGGCCTTGGAGAAAGCTGTTGGAGATGTTTTTCCAAACTCAGCAAGACAAATTGAGCCAATCCTTAAAAAGGCAAGTAATGGAGGTTTTTTGGTTTTAAGCCTTTAATTACTGTAAAAGAGGGAGTAATAGAAAATTTAGTTAAGCAACCCTAAGCCACGCAAAAGAATTTCAAGTTGACCATTACACTTTAGATAGAAAATTGAAGGAGAGAAAAAGGAGCTATAGATGGAAGTCATAGAACAATGGTTGGTTCTCTTATATTTTGGGCTTCCACCATAATTCTCTACTGGGAAAAGAGACATTAAAGATAAAGTAAAAGGGTTAGATTAATTGTTCTTGTTAACTACTGGTTTTCTTATCGTTACTAATTTTTTGTGAGATTTATGCAGTATCTTTTAACTTTCATTCTCTTGTGCATTTTGCATGGCAGATTGCAAATTTTCAGGCTCCAGGTAGATATTTTCTAAAACCAGGAGTGGAGATGGAAAGCTTCAAGACACCTATGGCTGAAAGTGGAAGGTAATTACCAATATGTTCTTGCTTTTCCAGATTATCAAATTCACATATTTCCTTTATTACTTGAAGTTTAGTGCATAAAATTGCTTAAATCAAAGACGAAACGAATGCATGTAGGGCTGTAAGAATTTAGTTATTATGGCAATAGGTTAGTGTGCTTCTGTGAAAGTTTAGGTGTTAGGATGACAAGTTACTAGACCATAGTAAAATAACATCTAAGAACAAAGAAGTTGGCATTGCAAAGGGACTGCATAACTTGTTTGCATTTCTTCAGTACAGTCATCTTGACATTTTGATCTATCTATAAGATACTAGATATGCAGAGGTTTGTCTTAAAGCATTAGGTGCTTCCGCATCAGTGAGTTGTCAGAATTCCTTGAGCACTACTATGTTTATTGTTTATCCTATATATTTCTTTTTAATTTCATGGATTCCTTGTGACATTAGACTCATAGTTTTAGCACAAGGATAGCTATTCCATGCTCAATGCTTCTTAACATAGCCCAGGCTACTGAAGAATGTTCGCTTCATCGCTTGCAAAGATTGAAACTATTTATATAGAGTCTTCTGCTCTTTATAGTAATTAGGCTTTTTGTTTGATGCAGCACTTACTGGCTCTAATATTTTGCTTTTTGCTCTCCAGCTCTCCTGAAGAGAATTGTCACACACCACCTGCCCCCAATAAACATGACGAGTTCCCATCTTCACAACCCAGCTTTTCCATGAGAATTAATACCAATGAGTTGGAAGGGCAAGCACAGTTGAATTCTAAAACTGAAGAAGCATCTAATGCCTTAGAAGCAGTTGATATACTTGAGCAATCACCTGACTATTCTGGTGAGAAAAAGGTCTCCGACCACAATTTAGAGCCAGCAGATAGCTCTAGTGATAGTGGAAGTGATAGTGAAAGTGATAGCAGTGACAGTGGAAGTCAAAACAAAAGTAGTCCTCGGGGCAGTAGAAGTGTGAGCGGGAGTAGCAGTGATAGTGAAAGTGATGCCTCTTCCAACAGTAAGGAGCCATCTGATGTGGAAGTGGATATCATGAGTAGTGATGATGACCGAGAGGAAAAAGATAAACTGCAAGCTTCTGAACCTGGGTTATCAAAATCTCCCATTCCATCAGGAACTCAAGATATTGAGCATGGTCAGTTTGGGATTGATGAAATGGAACATGTTGATGTTGATGTTGATGTTATTGATACTGTGGAAATTGAGAACCACTTACAAGTTGGTGAACGTGGCTTGGAAAAGACCATTACTGATAAGGTACCTGTGAAGGAAGGCAAACAACGAACGGAAGAGACTGTACCTTCATCTGATCAAAATGAGAACCAAGAAAGCCAAGTCCAAGCAGCAATGTATAGTGGAACAGAAAGCATGACAAAAACAGGTTTCAAGCATGAGCAATCAGATAGCTTCAGAGCACCTAAAAGTAAGTCTAAAAGAGTTTCTGATGTAAAGCAGTTCGATGATAAACCTGATCGTACTAAAAGGTCAAAGACTGGAAGCATAAACCAACAGCAGAGTTCTGGTAGGAACCCAGTTTTTGCTGAGGGTTCTCAATATTCATCTCCTGATAGGCCCCTTGAATTCTCTTCCAAGGGTGTTGATGTGCCAATGGCTAATAGAATGGGTAGAGAAGGTACTTCTGATTTTTCTTCACAAAAAGGCTACAACCAAGCCTTTTCTGGAAACTCTCTTTCCGATTTTCATCAGCCAGATCAAAGACCTGTCGAATTCTCTGGACAGGGAAAAGCTGCTGCCACAGCAGAAAAACCAGTCAAATATGGAAATATATTGAGCCGCGGTGCTAAGTACTCTGAAAGTAGCTTTTCATTGAATGATGGTTTCCCCTCACAGAGAGATAAATTTAGTAAAGATTCAGTTCATGAAGATGGGATTCTTGATGAACAAAGAGCAACGAAAATTTCCAAAGAAGGTACAGGGGAATGGCATCAAACATCCATTGATCCCCAGTACCGGAGGTGTGATAATTTAGACCCTGGATGTTCTCCAAAGGAAAATAACACAAGTAATGTGGGAAGATCTGTAATGAACGGGCAAAATAAGAGACTTCAAAGAGAACTTTCAGACTTGGAGTTAGGTGAAGTTCGTGATTTCATGCCTGAGGAAACACCTGCATTGCAAAAACAGAGTGAGAGAAGAAGTTCCTTCAAAGGAGAGAACAAACCAACAAGTTCAGACCACTGGAATGTAGACACAAGTAAAGGAAAAGGGGCTAATAAGATTGTAGCAGGCTCAAAAAAAGCATCTCCACCTCATTCAAACATTGCAGGTGGTACTCCAGATGGCTTATTTAAGAGGAAGACCCTGGAACCTTACCCTGAAGATTGTACAAGACCTCAACAAAAATCTCAGCAACCTGTGTCTCAACAGAACCATTTCAGAGTTGATCAGAATGAAGTTGGATACCTTAACAAAGCAGCAGAAGCAAGTAGTAAAAACAGACAGAATGAAGCTGGAGGGAGCCCAGAGGTTTATGGAGATAATCGCAAAAAATTGCCTGGTGGAGCAGCAAAACGGCATGAGGCAAAACGGGGAGGTGGGCATATTTCTACTAAGGAAAGCAACATGCAGAAAGCTAATTTAGTTGCTGACCAAAATGGCAGGCGAAAGGATGCTTCTTTGACAGGGAGTAATGATGACCAGAAGCGGAAGGAATCTTCTCCAGATGAGATTAGTTGTTCATACTACAAGTATGAAAAGAAAGAGCCAGAGTTCAAGGGCCCAATAAAGGATTTCTCCCAGTAAGTATATCCATCTAATACTACAGATAAATTTCTCTACATTTTTAATCACTTAGGCAATCTATATTCTTGATTTGACTTTTTATCTTGTGTTCAACCTTGAGTAACGTATGTTGTGTTTTTTTCAGTGATCATGAAATTCTTATGTTTAAACTCAGCTCATATATCACTACATCTCTCTCTACAGGTATAAAGAGTATGTGCAGGAGTATTTAGAAAAGTATGAAAGTTATTGCTCACTAAACAAAACCTTAGAGTCTGACAGGTATCCTGAAGTTCAAATACATATGCTTGCTAAAGCTTTCAGATGGAAATTTCTTTACAAATTGTTTGATATAGTGCTTTGGGTTTATTTTCTTGATGCAATTCAGCTAACTGTCACATCTTATTACTGGAATGCTTTAGGATTAAGTTCAGTAAACTTGGAAAGGACCTGGAGGTTTGTAAAGGAAGGGACTTGGAGAGATACTATGTCATTTTGGAACAGTTGAAAGATTCTTATCGTCAATGTGGAGAAGTAAGTTCAATTTTCAGTTTTTGAATGCTTTCATTGCAATTGTGGTGGATTTGGATTTTGTTGCATTATTTTCCTATACAATTCGTATAGATGTGAAATCCATTATATTTACATCTAAACTATTTCAGCTATTTAATCAATTCACCATTTATTAAAGAAGTTGGAGATGTTCTTGTTTTAAGACATGAAGCATAAAATTCATAACCCACTTGCAGAACCTTTAGGTTCCTTGTCCAATTGCCAGTTAGTATAATTATTTTGTCAAAATGTTTAGGTTTTATGTTTGATTGTGTTAGAATAGTTAAGTGTGTTCCTAGATTAAGGTTAGGTTGGCTGCCTAAACTCAAGTTTGGAATCTTAAAATTATGAGGAACTTAATTATTTTACTTTCCTAGTACTTTAGGAATCCTAGAGATGAAGGATTTCTAGTTTCCCTATCATATCCCCCCTAATTAGCTCTCAATATTGTAATTCTTTTTAGAATTTTAATATGTTGAAGTCTATTGGAGTACATATATAAATGTTTTTCTCCTATGCTTGTTTCATTCTCCTGTTGCTTATGCCTCACCAATAGATGGTGACACTTTGCCACCTGCCAGACCACCATTTCATAATTTCTAATGCAGTACCATAGCCCACTAATATATGGCTTCTTAGCAGATTTTCAGGGAGGTAACTGTCCACTTAAAAAGCTCCCAAACAGTTTTTATCAGAAATTTTGCTGTTCTTTTCCACTTTTAAGCTCGTTCCAATTTTTGGTATTCGTGTTCCAAATATCATCAGATTTTTCTGAAGTTTCACAAGAGATGGAGCATTGAATTGTTGCAAGTTTCATGTCAATTCTGTGCTGGGGTAGCTTTACCAGTTCTTTCTGCTTATTCTATAAAGTGACCACAGCTCCAAAGAAGTTTTTTTTTTTTTTCTTCTTTTCTGGCTCTTTCCTCTACGATATGCTTTTCCTCATAAAATAACTACACACTGAAGAAGTCTTGTTTGGTTATTTCTTCTTCATGTTTAAAAAAAAAAATTAATTAATTAAAAGAACTGCTTTTTCTCAAACTAACTAGTGTCCTATTCCTTCCTGAAGTACCAGTTTTAGTTTCCATCAACAACCCCAACTAGAGTTCTTGTTTCAGTCCTGGCTTCACTTCAATTTCCAGTTTTTGCATTTGGTCTAGCTTCTATTTTTAGTTTCATGAATAAACTGTTCACTGCATTTTTATTAGATCATTGAGCCTTCAATAATTAGGATTTGCGTCAAATTTACTGGAGACCTTTGTTGATAATTTTTATGCAAGTTGGACGTGCAAGATTTGTCATTTTTCTATGCAAGTTTGACATATTTCATATGCTCCAACATGAGGGGGAGCTTAAAATAGTTGTGTGTTTTCCTGATTTGATGTTAGGGCAGCCACCTAAACACAAGAGTCTTATAAGTATTAGGTATTTGATACTTTAGTTTCCTAGTAACTTTAGGGGTCCTACAACATGTTTGGTTCACGGAATGAAAATTTAGGACATAGGAATGCTGTTCTATAACGAATAGAATAGGAATTATATTCCATGTTTGTTTCTCAGAGGGAATAGATTTAGGATTACAGAAGGAATCCTGTTCTAATTTCTGGTTGATTTAAGGAATAGATAAATTAATAAAATTACAAGAGTCTGCACACACACATTGACACATATATGTGTATTTGCAAAAGTGATATTTTTGGTATTATAATACTTCATACAATCCAATACATTCTATTCTATTGTAATACATGTTCATTCTCTTGTTCTTTATGCCTCACTGGCAGGTGGTGGCTTATAGCCACCCTATGGACCACCAATTTCAAATAGTCTGGATAATACTTTATGGGTGATGTTTTGCTGGATATAATTATTTGCTTTCCAATTTTCATCTGTTAATATAACATGAAGATAGATTGCTTTATTATACTGATGAATGGTGCAAACTATCTAGTGCAATCTACTGACATGAAAATACAATGCTGGTGCAGAGGCATAAACGACTCAAGAAAATATTTGTTGTGCTTCATGAAGAACTGAAGGTGATGATATAATCCATCTCTTACTACTAACTTTTGAGCCTTAGCTCTATCTTATTTACATTTCCAGATATTTAGAACTAGATATTATTTAATTCTTTGTAAGCATAATGCATATATGCCCAAATTCTAAAAATAGCATCTTGGTTTGCAGCATTTGAAGCAGATGATGACAGAATTTGCTGCTTCATATGCCAAAAATTGACAACCTGATTTCTCCCTGGTTTCGCCTATTTGAATACTTACCCTTTGGTGTCTCATGGAGAGAATTGCTCTGGATATTGCCATTTAATTTTGATGATTTGAGCGCATATGACAGTCTTCTTGTCGGTGAGAAATGCGGTCTCTGATGGTCCATTCACATGGAGCTCCAATATCCTTGTGCCCAGTAGCGACAAAAATGCTGTGGTTTGGTCGAGTGATCCAGTGCTCAATTTTGAAGAGTTTAGAGCAGTATACGAGGGAAGCGGCAGAAATAGTGGGTTGGTAGTAATGACATAATTGGATGTAAATAGAAATTGGAAAGTAAAATTTCTGTTTCAACTCATTTTTTTCTTCCTTTTTTTTTTTTTTCCTGTAGATTACTGGGAGCTGTTTTTTGTGTTGACACCTGCACCCATCCAGGTGCATTTCTTTTAGGTTTTTCATCACACTGTAACTCATGCATGTGATGATCCTACAAATGGTTTGGGTGAACTTGTAAGTAGTTATTGATTTACTAGATACTTGGAGAACATGAAGGAGCTGGTTCCAAAGATACGTGCCCATTACTGCTTCGATTGTATTGAGGTTGTTGATGAGTCCCACAAGGTTGGGAGATTGTGTCCAAACTTAGTTCCTCACTACTAACAAAATCAACACTACTAACTAACGGAAGGCAGTATAGTATTTCAGAAAAGAAATTAAGGTTAAAGATTAAAGTCTGTCTGCTGAGTTTAAGTCAACGTTATTTACATTTTTCCAAATACTTTTTCAGGCCAAGGTATAGAGGGCCCTTGGGTATATATTATATAGCCATAATGCCCTTCATCTAGACATTACATCCTGATTACTCAACTGCAACTTTTTTTTTTCTTTTTTTAAAATACTCATTCTCAAGTATTTTCAATCTAAATAATCTAAGCTCCCATCAACCTATGATCACCCACTTAGAATGCAACTTAATCAGCCACCGAATTGAATTTTGACCACCCATTTAGAATGCAACTTAATCAGCCACCAAATTGAATTGCCCAAGTTTATACTACACATCGCTACCTAACTCAAACCAAAAAGACTAACAAACAACTTCTACGATAAGTCAAATTTAGAAATTTATGATGAGCAAATCAGCTATCTGACTAACTCAACTCAGCTGGAGTTTGGCCTGCGGTAAGTTGCATTTGTCACTTCATTAATCAATGCATCAAACATGACTCGTTCCATATGGTTAACAAGATCTGATAGTTGAAATACAATTATAGTTAATGGGCACAACGGCAACTTTCTGGTGCAACAACTCAATAAAAATAGACACTAAGTATCAGCTCAGCTACAATGCAATTTTTGTCCAAAAACTGATAAATAAAAAGTGTCTCAACATCCAAGAAATTAAAGAGAAAAGACAAGCAAAATAAAAAAACTGGAAATCAGGATGATGTAGAGACAACAAGGAAATACTGCACTGCTTAAGCCTGCCTATTCCTCTTCTTCACACCAGATTTTGCAACCTTAAGGCTTCTGTTTACAGCACTCAACCTTGCAAGAGCTGCCTTCTTCAAGTCTGGTCTGTAATAGTTGTCAGCAACCTGCATTTGATAGTATGCTATTAGAAGAGAACAATATGGGAGCTCCATTTAGCTTTAATGGTAAAACAATAATCAATTTCAATAAAGACTAGATATTTTGATTTCAATAAAAAATTCATTACATTGTAGGAGTCCATGCTCACAATTTTTTCATTGATGTGTGTGAGACAAATTATGCAATGATCTGAATAGAGTTAAAATCAACAGCTATAGAAGGGGAGAGATAAAATCCTACAATATACATCACTTCAATATACACAACAACCAATAGTTAGCCTATCAACCAATTTTGACTTATTTGATTACTATTAGTTGTTTGACTTGGTTAAAAATCAATATGAGTGTTTGATTAATTAGCTTTTTTGTAACAACTAATTGTTCCAAAATGCTAAAATTCAAAAAGCTACTCAAAGTAGCTTTTTTGATAAGCTTTTTGAGAAAGTCATTTTATATGTAATCAGCTAACA
The DNA here is from genome assembly GCF_001879475.1 of Ipomoea nil. Taxonomy (NCBI): domain Eukaryota; kingdom Viridiplantae; phylum Streptophyta; class Magnoliopsida; order Solanales; family Convolvulaceae; genus Ipomoea; species Ipomoea nil. Next base: position 4,021,973 of record NW_017618004.1, on the reverse strand, counting down.
GCTACGAGTTAATTTACCAAACACTTTTCTACAATAAACAAATGTTATCAACTAGTCAAACCTACTTACCCAATCGGCTAACAGCCATTTACCAAACACCCCCAACATGAATTATCTAATCTAAATATGGGAGTAACTTTACAGGCATTTTTAAAATTTAACCACATCAGATTGGGGCCAATAGCTGCCTCTCTTATACTTATGGAACAAGCAATTAAATAATTCATAGAAACATCTTAAGATGTGTACTATCAACTTGGAGCAAGGTCTAACACATACCTGATTGGTAACAGCCTTGGCCATGCGGCGGAACTCCTTCTTCATGACAGACTTGTTATGCAACTTAGCAGGCTTGTTCTGCTTCTTGGTCTTGGTTGTAGCAAGAACCACAGATTGATCTTTACCCCCTTGAATGGTCACAGTCTTCTTGTTTGCCAATCCTGTTAACCAATGCCAACAACAAACAGACCACAGTACTTTAGCAAGGGTATGAAAGCATTAAACTTTGATACAATTAAACAGACCAAAGCTCAATGCACGTAAATCTAGACAGCTATGCGATTTCCAATCTCAAAACCTACAGATATCCTTGATTTGTTATGAAACGCAAGTTATTTCGTGTTTATACTGTCTAAGCAACAAAAATAAACCGACATTTGAGCTTTCATAAATGCAAGCAGAAGAATGGAAGAAACAATAAAAATTAAAACCAAAGTTTCTGACTAACCGGAGTGCTTGTAGGAGTGAAGATTGAAGAGATTGTTGGGCTCTTTGCTGAAGACAACACCGGCGGTGCCGTTACCGAACTCCTTGACTAAGAAACAGTTGTTCTTCTTCACGATCTCCCACACGAGCTGCCCCGGCACTATAGCCATTTCTGCAAATTCAACAAACAACAGAAAAAACAAATCAGAAAAAAGCAAGCGTTTGTTACAATACACAGACACATAACAGTGGCCGTGAAAATTTACCGATAGAGAAGAGGAGACTGCTAGGGTTTTGCTCCGATGCTACTAAGAGTGCGAAAGGGTCAAAATGAGAGACGAGAAAATATTGCTTATATAGTGAGTTTTTAAACCCTACCCTATGCGAAAACGGTCCGACCCGGGTCATTCGGGAAACCCAACCCAGTCTCGGGTCGGGGTTAATGTTGAGTTCGGGTTAATATAACTAATCAATGGATTTAATTCAATTTTTAGTCATACATTTATAGATGTTGGTCCACTTTGAGTCTTTTTTATCAAAATATCATTATTTAATCTTAGTATTATTTTGGTATAATCATTTTTTGTCATCCGTCAACAAAATCGTTGAAATTCTATTAAATACAATGACATTTCGATCTTCAATTATGATTTTTTTTTTAAAAAAAATAAACATAAACAATTTAGTTTATCAACATACTTTGTATTTAAAAAAAATATCAAAATGTCCTTATATTTTTTGGTCAATTCAATTATTTTGTAAATGGATGACCAAAAATAGTCATACTACAATAATACTAAAACCAAATGATAATATTCTGATAAAAAAGACTCAAAGTTGAGTGCCAGTCTGCTACCTATAAATCTAGAACAAAAAATAGAATTACTTCATTGATTATTTATATTATTTTTTCCCCTATGTAAATTTTACTACCCTTTTCTCATTGAACATGTGATAATTTATTCAACAAAATAAGTAATATTTGACCAGTATAATAGGATAAAATTCAAATTTCACCAGTGGTGAGGACTATGATAAGAATAGAACTCAAAACCATTTGCAATAGTTCTAAAGGGCCACATAATGGAGAAGGGGAAAGCAAATATAAACTCAGTTCCAAAAACTAAAGAACATCAGAGTTGTTAAAACATCACCAAAACCCAACATCAAATCCACTGTTCTTTACACCTTCAGCTAAGTACCTAACCTTAAATTTTATGTACACTGCAAAAGCAGCCCAACCTGGACAGAGCTCCATGTTTCATTTGAAACAGGTATACTATACTAAGCCACCTACAAACCAAACTTTCACACAAAACCTAAGCTCAATCCAAGAAAGAAGATTCAACCAATGCTGGGTGCGATAAGGCGGTGGGCTGGTCGTATTGAACTGTTAAGCGCAGCTTTAATTCTACTGAACACCACTTTCAAAGGAACGCATGCTATTGTGGGGCCTCTAAGCTGTTGTACTGTGGGGTTCTTCTCTCGATTTTGCTTGCGAGGACCAGTCAATGAAGACAACCTACGAACCTTCTTCGAGAGCATGCTTTCTTTCTTTGATTTTGATGACTTAGTTGATGAGGCGCGAGGTTGAAGCCTACCACCAAAACTTAGTTTCGTTTTGTTGACCATATCGACACCTTTTGGAGCAGAATCATCATCCAAGTCGTGACAGTTGCTAGCGCTCACGAGCAGTTGATCACAGAAGCCATCGTCTAAAACTTCAACAGCAAGCCGGTGACCCGTGATAGGCTGGCCGTTTAATTTGCTCATTAATGAAATGTAAGGGATATGGCGTGTGCGGTAGCAGGACTTGACCTCCACTTTAACATCAGTCAATGAAGAATCAGCAATAACGTGGTGCCTAAGAGAGAAATCGGGTGATTCATACTTAGGGTTAACCACAAAACGAGACAGGCGATAAGGCAGTGACCTTCGTGGAATAGGCAAATCAGCAGTTGGTCCCTTCATTTGAGATTCTTTGTGAGGGCTATTCCTGCTCCAATCTATGAAGTTACCCGTCCGAAAGTTTCTTTTTCCTTTTGATTGCCACTTCGAAGTCTCCTTCCCCATCCTCGGTCCACTATCAAGGATATCTGCATTACCTAAATTTGTACAACCCGACTCATTATGCTCACCACTTCCACAAGACATGGTTTCAACTTGACCACTTTCGCTAGATGGTGCTCCAGCACTGAACTCACCTTTCTGAGAAGCACAGGGTACAATTGGGGATGAGCCTGATGGCGAAACAAACACACAGCATAAGTATGACCAAGATACTATGAAGGTCGGCCACACATAGTGGACAACAATAAAACTCTAGTAGAAAATAATCTTTCCATGAAATTGATTAAGAGGTTTATAAGAAATACTAATCTCTGTAAAGGATAAGTGTCATGTAGAAAGCATCAAAATGAGCAGTTACAGAAACAGGACAGAGAACAAGATGAATTTGATAATGCAATTGAAACTAAAGGGACAGAATTTTTTGAAAAAGCTGGGAAAAGTTAGTTTTATATAATCTATAAAAACAAGACAAAAGTGCACCTCATACTAAATATTCACTAATACGAATAAAGATCAAGAGTAAATATGTTCAAACATCTGAAGACATCACCAACGAGTCAAATAACAGAAAAGGGGAATCATTTATACAAACAGTATTCTATCAATCAAAATATTATATTACTCTATACATATAACCATCAATAAAGAGAAAGGGAGGGAGGGAGGGGGGGTGGGGGGGGGGGTGGGTATGGCCAAACAACTTTTAGACGGTCAGTCATCTGATACAAATCAAGCAGGAAAGGAAAGTAATCAAATAGTCATTCAAGTGGTAGAATTCAAGGAAGCATAGAATAAGGGATTGACTGATTATGTAAATCCTTGCTTATTTTATGGAGCGGATAATTAGGGATTGACTAATCATGTAATCAATAATTGATGCTCCTACCTTATTTTACATATAGTAATAGACTATAAATAGGGATTATCTCTTAGAAGAGAGGGCATCCAACCATCTATTCTAAGTTCTATTATAGCTGTAGCAGCTGGACAAGAGCCTGAAACTCTTGTTGGAGGGTGTCTTAGTGACAGCCCTGTGCCTCTTTCCCATTCAATAAAACCATTTTATCTTTCTCTTCTTTTTCCCTGTTCTTTACTCTAACATCATCTCATTTCCAAAAAGATCTCGTAAAAAGTTACTGCAACATACTCGGAGGTAAACTATCACGTGAGAAGGTTAAGAATACCTCAGCAAAATTTAGTAAAGGGAATTTTGGTAAACAACCAATTTAGAGGGAACAAAAATTTTCTAAAATAACAGCAAAAAGTGAAATACAAAACAAGTGAATGTCCTACCAAACCAAGTATTTTCTTTTGGTACATAATTGGAAAATACTATAAGTGTCATTTATGGTTATAATTACCTTCCGCAAAGAAAGGAACATCAAACAACCTCCTTGAATAACCACTCTCAGCAAACTCCAAAGTTTCTGATATCTCATTCTCCTGCTTGCATTTACCACAAGAGTCCCCAGATGCATTAGATGATGTTCCATTTTCACATAATGCGCCTGCACTGTTTGATTTATTATTAATTACCATCGCCTTGCCATCGAGGGCTTTGTCAAGAGCTGCTCCAATAGGACTAGGAACTTCTTCACACATAATAGGAACCGATAACATGGCTGTACTCTGCAAAACCTTTGTCAAGGGACGACAGCGGCTTTTCTTTTTCAGACACTCATTAATGCGCACCACCTGAGATCTCTTTCTTTTCACCGATTGCACCACCCCCATCCCCAGGTCATCAAGACCTTTCATACGTTGAGTGCCTTCGATTCCATCATCTTCCGAATCATTTGGGGTCTTTTGCTGCCCCCGCACCCTACAATTTGTCCCCTCAAAGGATACACTAGAGTGCGATAATTTAGGTTTTGAACGTGAATTATCTTCAGAGCTACTATAATCCCCATTCACATTTTCAATTCCTTCTCGGGACGAAGCAGGTAACTCTCCAATAAGATTTTGCCCTCCATTTTGCTTATCTAATCCCAAAGAAAAACTGGGATTAGCTTTTCCAAGGAAACTTCTTTCAATCTCAAGAGCATGAAGAATGGCATCTTCTCTGCGGTTATATTTCACTGCCTTCCTAGAACCACTAGCTGCAACTAACAAAGCTTTCTCAATGCACTTATCATACTCCCCACAACGAAAAGCCCTAACTCGCTTAGAGTTCTCAAGATTATGCCAGTCTCTGAAACATCCATCAGTACAAACTTCCTCACAAATGTTTTTTCAATTCTAAAAATGATAATTGCAACCAATAAACAATTGTAAAAGAAAAACAGACAACACAAAAAGAAGAAGAAGAAAATCAAATAAAGGATTACAACAGATAAAATACTGTATTGAATTAAAGAGCAAAAAGGTAGGGAAAACACTTACATACATGTATCCTTTAATCCAAGGAGTTTAACTGGAGTTCCAGATCTCCCAGAAACCGAACTTCTCTCGGGCAACTCTTCCGGGCACAAAATTTGGCCCGGCCACCACTGTCCATTTCGCCGGCGGACCCAAACCAACCCGCTCGCCGGAACGTCAATGGGTTTAGCTCTGCACTCCCCAGAACTTCCCATGACTCTAATTCAACTAATGGTATGATGATTGATGGAAGAAACTAAAATTCATCAAAAATTCAATATGAACAGAACATTTCAAAGCACACGGGAGCGAAACAACTTGGCCGGCCTGCTTTTTGGAGAAAAATGCAGGTTCCTTTTCGTAAGCAATAGTAAAATATAAGTACTTGAAAGAAAATCTAAAACCACATGTCAAACCACCGGGGAGGGGGGGGGGGGGTGGTGGGGAACCACAAGTAGGCCTTGTTTTGGCGTGGTTAGCAAATATCCAATTATATTAAAATGATTTTCAGAAATCATTTTCCGAGTTTCTAGTGTTTGGAAAGGAGGAAAATACTAAAGTCAATGGAAAATGAAGTTTGGTCAATGGAAAATTGAGTCATTTTTACATAAAATGACTTACTTTTTTTTTGAGGGGAAGTCATTTTCCGCTTCATCTTCTTCGCATATGAGACTGCCAACTCCTCCTTCGCACAAGATCAGTGAAACCATGAACGCCCCCTTATTCGCACAGAAACTACAAAGACGACCAATGCGATATTCACCATCTTCTCAATCACCGGAAACCATTTCCGGCTGTGGGTACGAAAACCCACAGCCGGTAATGGTTTCCGACTTGGACCAAGCCAGAAACCAGGGAAACCATATTGGTTTCCGGCAAACTGCTCTAATTTTATTTTTTTAAATTTTTTTAATAAATTTATTGTTTAGAATTTTTAAAATAGATTTGAAGATTTGAAGATTATAGGACAAACAAAATATCTCTTTGCATTATAACAATCAAAATGATCAAGTATACAATTTTGTTCATTTACCTACTCATTTTATGGAAAATGAACCAAACACACAAAGGCAGTTTTCTGTTGTGCAGCCAAACACTAGAAAGGAAAATATTTTCCGGAAAATGAGTCATTTTTTAGAAAACATTTTCTCAAAGTCATTTTCCTGCTTTCCAAACGGACCCTTAGTGGATTTTACCAGTAAATTGTATCAACTATTAATAAAAATATTTGATAAAATTAAATATTTAAGTTAGCTATTAACATGTAAAATGATGAGTATACATATATTTTATAATAATAATTATTATTTAATAAATGAAATAAAATTAAATAATTTAAAAAAAAAACATAAGGAGAATATTGTTCGGTTCTTTTTAATTTTGTCGTTTTTTCTACATCGGTGGGAAAATTGATATATGAGCCTGGAAGCTTTTAAACATAAAGCTTGTGCATATGTTGATAGGTAAGCAATGAGCCAGCCAAACTGATTCTTACCTTCACGATTTCACGAAGTCAAAATAGTTCCACAATATTTTTTTTTTAATACATGGGTGTTTTGAGAAAATGAAAACATTTTTTTCAAAATGCTTAAGGACAAATATTGCAAATTGTAACGTTTGCATTTACAGTGGTTTGGAACAAATCGCTGAATAATCAAACGCTTTATTTAACGTTTTGACTAAGGTCAAAATACTAAAGTGACGAATCCACCATTTACCAAACATGATAATTTTAAAGTCTACAAATTCTATAATTTTTTATGAAAAGTTCTTGGGAAAGAAAGACATATAGGGGATATCATGACAACTGAAAATATATTTATGGGAAGATTGGGGGTTTTTCTGCAACACTTCCCATATTTTGCAAAAATATATGAAACCAATTTTTTTTTTTTTTCTCCCATCTGAAAGTAATCATCTTTATTATTTTCATTGTCTTCGTAATTTAGAGATGGATTTTATTTGGCTTCTCTTTTGAGTTTCACACTAAAAGTACACAGTGCATGCAATGCCAATGTGTGAGCTGTGAAACTGTGCAGACGATGGAAGAGAATGGGAAAAAAAAAAAAAAAAAAAAAAACTCCATGCTCCATAATTTATTTTTAGCTTGAAAAAAAAGGGTTAATCTTTGAAAGTAAAATTAGTTCACTTTAGATTACATTATTTGGGTAATGAATTTGTAGGTATGTTCTCGTGTAATTTAAGCCCGTTTATAAATTCAAAAAAATAACTTTTAAAAGTCATTTTTTAAAAAACTTTTATTATGAATGCTTAAATGCTTGTTGTAGTATTAATAGACTAATAGTAGTGGTTTGGATTTTTCGTACTTTGTATGTCGTGAAAGATTGTTAGTTTATTATTTGTTCTTTGCATATATTATGATTAGTCATGTAAGTTGATTAGTGAACTTGCACCACTTAAAGATTATTGGTTTATTATTTGTTCCTTGCGTATATTAGACACACAATTATTGAGTGAAATATATATTACCATTACAGGTTAAGTGATAATATGCTGAGAAAATTAAATAGTCATTGTTGATATCTTTTTAAGTCACTATATGTGTGATTGGGTGTTTGTCTTTTTAACCAAATCACATGGAAGTAGTGAAACAAAACTCCAAACAAACTTTTCATCTTATTTGCAGTCGATCCCCTTGTCTACTTCACAGCAAAAATCCAAAATCAAAGTACCTCTCACAAATCACAAACAAACATTTTAAATATTCTTATAAGCCACTTCTACGCTTTTAATGACTTATGGGTATGTTAGCTTTAAATGCAACAATTTATTTAGTAACGTTTTAACTTTTGAATTTATCTATTATAATTAGTCAAATATATAAAGTGAAATTAGAAAAGAGTAATAATAAAATAATTGAAATTTTTTTAAAATAAATAAAGTACAAAAATATTGCCATGCCTTTTAGAGCATCCATATTAATGAAGTTTTGTTGGGTTTTTGTGGGGTCTATGGTGATATAGAGGTGAGATAAGCAATTTTGATATATTGCAACTTATGATATTTTTGTGGGGCTTAAGGAGAGAGAAGGAGAAGATTGTTCGCAATTCGGGCGCGTCTCGCGCACAAAAGCGCTGCACTACATGGTAGGTTTTCTTTTTTTCTTCTTTTTCATGTTTCCATGTCAGATGGCTTTTTAAGTTTTTTCTTTTATTTCTTTTCCTCTCCCCTCTTTCTCATAATTGGGTCATAAAAAACTAAACTAGTATGGATACTCTTATTTACTTAGGAAGCTTGCTATACACCTAACACCTAAGCATTGAAATATATATATATATATATATATATATATATATATATATACTTTGGCATGACAACTCATCTTGCAAAGACTATCATTAATGCTTCATGAACCGAGAATTTAAAATTGTAAATCGAATCAGTGACCATACCTAAGAGCATCCCTAATAGGGGAATTTTGAATGATTTTTGCAGGTTAGGTTGCTTACGTGGAGGAGAGATAGAGAGAAAAGAGAAGATGTTGAGTGCTTGCGGCAAATTATTGTATGGACCATGTCCACACAATGTTATGTGGACCACAACAAAAAGTACATTTTTAATATACTAAATGTACATTATTTTTGTACTGAATATACATCATACAATATAATGTACACTCAGAACAAAAATAATGTATATCCCCTGTATACAATATACATTATTTTTGTACTGAATGTACATTATTTTTGTATTGAATGTACATTATTTTATAGTAGACAAAATATGGTCCACACAACTTGTGTGGATCATGGTTCACACAATAATGATTGGGGTGCTTGCAGGAGAACTTGATTTTTGGAAGAAAAGTGAAGCCCACTAAAAAAAAAAAAACCCAATCCTCTAGTGTGCGTGAAGTAGAGATGACCACGGTTCCGGTTTGAACCGTAGGTTCAAACCGGAACCGGGACTGTGCAAACCGGAACCGTCCGTACGGTTCTGGTTCCGGTTCTAAATCGGAACCTATAAGGTTCCGGTTAAGGTTTGTAAAATCTTGGAACCGGAACTGGCGGTTCCGGTTCCAAACCCAAAAAAAAAAAAAAATTATAGTATTTTTTTTAAATTTGTTTTTAATAATTTCGGTTAGAACCGGAACCGGAACCTTACTATAAGGTTCCGGTTTCACCATCCACGGAACCGGAACCGTGGTCACCCCTAGCGTGAAGCACACCAGAAACACCTAATCGGGCGCATTAAACTATATATTATTTTTTCTATTTTGCTTTTCAAATTTTGTTTTTGTTTTTTCCCCTTCATTCTCATATGATCTTTTGAAGATATTCTAAGAGCAACATTATCAGAGATTATTTTAGGGAGAATGTCACCTTACGCCCACAGCAGAAGCATGTTCCACACGCGCCTGCTGACGGCCACTCTGACTTTTGTTGAACTTTTTACTTTTTTATTAATTTTTTTTTCACCCACATTTTTATCTATTTCCTAATACATTTACAAAACCCCTCAATAATCGTATTAGAGATCCACTGTCATGGATGCTCTAAGTCACGTCGGTCAAACCTGAATCTGATTCGTGAACAAATGTTGACCGAACTTATGTGGCCAATGGCCAATCTCACAGTGACACCTCTAATTTCACATGTGCCTCACGCTCGAGTTTACCTGTTCAAAAATGGCGGAGGGCATGATTGCAGCATTTTTGTCACTTGCGTCTGAGAGTAATGCTGATTGTGTTTCATTCATCTTTCTCATCTGATTTCTGAAGCATGGTAACACACTGCACTCACTCAATCGCACTTCTCCCCTCTTCTCAATCTTATCTCCTCCCAAATCAATAGAAATCATGAGCTTCTCCCTCTTGATTTTTGCTCTTTTTTCGTTTTCTCCCGTAGTTTTGTCAGATTCTTCGTTTACACCCGAAGCCATCCCCGAGATTTTCCTTACTTTTGCCAAGAAAACTGAGGTTTCGGATTGGATGGTCGGGATCAGGCGGAAGATACATGAAAATCCCGAGTTGATGTTCCAGGAATTTAACACCAGTAAGCTTATCAGGGAGAAATTGGATGAACTAGGGATTCCCTACAAGCACCCATTTGCAGGAACTGGGGTTGTTGGATTAGTTGGTTCGGGAAAGCCCCCCTTTGTTGCTTTAAGAGCAGATATGGATGCTCTGGCCATGGAGGTACACTTCTACTTTTTCTCAGTTCGCTCCATTTCTACATGCTAAACTTTATTGGTTTTGATTGTTGTTCTTAATATTAGAGATTAAATCTTAGGGCAAGTTGGTCAATGATTCTGTAATCCCAATGTTACAAATTCGGAACAATTTATTGGCTTTTTTTTGAACCGGTCAGTTATAAGCAATCTAGGCTCGAACTAGTGAATGCATTCTTGAAAATTTTATCATTAAATGTCCTTTGATATTAGTGCCCAATATTTTGGGACATCCAAACAGTGAAAGGTGTGTGACCAGTAAAAGAGGATAAGGGAGTATATGAAAATTTCTGAGTTACTATGTAGTTGATAATGTAGTGGAAATTTCTGCCTCAGATATAGCATATTGCTATTAGAAGAATTGAGTGTATAAATTTTGAAGGTTGCAAATTTCCATAGGAAATGGTGGAGTGGGAGCATAAGAGTAAGATCCCTGGGAAAATGCATGCTTGTGGACATGATGCACATGTTGCTATGCTTCTTGGTGGCGCGAAGATTCTTCAGGAACATACAAATATGTTGAAGGTTTTACTTCTGCTCATCCCTTTTTATTTATTAGCCAGTCTATATTACATACAGGTTGTTTGGTGTATATATGGCACAGTAATGTCCAGAATATGAACATTACAATTCTTGTCAAAACCTGAAATAGTTGCCCGTACTTTTGACAGGGAACAGTTTTGCTTGTTTTCCAACCAGCGGAGGAAGGAGGGGCCGGGGCTAAGAAAATGATGGATGCAGGAGCGCTGGAAAATGTCGAGGCAATCTTTGGTATGCACGTGAATCCTTTGTTACCTGTGGGTGAAGTGAGATCCAGACCAGGGCCTCTCTTGGCTGGGGCTGGCATTTTCGAAGCTGTAATCAGTGGAAAAGGTGGTCATGCTGCTATTCCTCAGATCTCAATAGACCCGGTTCTTGCAGCCTCAAACGTGATAGTCAGCTTACAGCATCTTGTTTCTCGAGAAGCTGACCCTTTAGACGCTCAGGTTTATATCGATATCTTTCTGTGCCTCATGTCTTTGTGCATGACAACAAAATCTGTTGAGTCCCCTAACCACTACCTCACCTTTGGTATGGAGTTGGTTCTGATACTAAATTGAAGCATGTGCTCCATCTCAACTAAAAGCTTAAGCAGATAGCTGAATTATACATTTATGTTTATATATTATATGCTCAACACCTCCACAAACAGATTCAACTATGTTATGGTGGTAAAAGTTCATCAGGGAGAATCGAAATAATGTTTTGAACGCCATGCTTTCTAATAGTCACGTTTGCTTCAGTTTGAACCAAGGGCCTTTATTGCTTTATTCATCATTGTTCACGTGTGCAGGTAGTTACAGTTTGTAAATTTGAAGGAAGTAGTGCGTTTAACGTTATCCCTGATTCTGTCACCATCGGTGGCACTTTCCGAGCCTTCTCAACGGAGAGCTTAATGCATCTGAAGCAGCGTATTGAGGAGGTAACACTCGTATTTGTGAATGATTATGAGACTGTGTTGGTACTTTTACATCCTCTGAAATGCTATCTCAGTTGTCTAATCACACGATAAAGAAAACTAGTTCTTTCTACTGACAGGTAATCGTAGGACAGGCCGCTGTTCAGAGGTGCAATGCAACTGTTAATTTTTTCGCAGATGACAACCTGATTAGCCCGCCAACCGTAAACAACAAAGACCTGCATAATCACTTCGAGAAAGTTGCAACTGACATGCTCGGAAGCTCCCACGTTCAAGCCATGGAACCGCTTATGGGGTCTGAAGATTTCGCGTTTTACCAGGAGACAATGCCCGGTTACTTCTTCTTTCTCGGGGCAAAGGATGACACGAACATAAAACTCGCATCAGCACACTCCCCCTACTTTAAGATCAGCGAAGACGCCCTACCTTATGGCGCTGCACTTGGTGCATCATTGGCAGTTAGGTATGTTCTTGAAAACCAGCCAGAAGATGCTTTACTGAATAGAAGAAATCACCAAGAATTGTGAACCCATCAATGGAGATCCCATCTGCATTTATCTGTACTGGTAGTGGTTGGACTTGGACAGTATCATGACAGACATCTCTGATCTCTTTGTAATATTTTGTACATTTATTACTCCTTACATGTTTACAGGATAATCATATACAAAGTTCCTATTTAATTTAGTTATTTACATGAATTATTCTTTTACATCTTTGTCAAAAATGTACTAAAATGCCATTTTCCTAAAGGTTTTATTTTTATTTTTTATTTTTACCTATCTGCATTTTGTAAGTTGAGATTATGAAATTAATGGCTCACACGAGCAGTTCAGTTAGAGTCACAAAGAATTACACCTAATTTTGGACTAGTGTCCACCTTGAAACGAGGCGGCAAATTATGGTGTGGACACGGTTCCAAAATTGTTTATAATTGTGAATATAGAGTTAAAAAATTATGAATATAGAATTATGTAATTGTGAATATAGAGTTCAATAATTGTGAATATGAAGTTAAAAAATTATGAACATAGAGTTCTGTAATTATGAATATAGAGTTCAATAATGGTAAATATGAAGTTCAAAAATTATGATCATAAAATTTTATAATTATAAACATAGAGTTCAGTAATTATGAATATAGAATCGACTTTACCTTGGAAGGTGACATGGTTCCATGGCATAACAATTGGAGACGAGGCAAATAACAAAATATTATGAAATTAATGGACCCAAAACAAAATTATGAATCAAAATTGGAATTAATTATTTACTTAATTTAATGGGCATTTTAGAGAATGGATGATCCAGTTCGATGCCTGACCCGATTGCGTAATCCATTCATTTCGTCTGGATTACGAGCTCACTCTCACAGCTTCTTAGCCCAACAATGGCGGCAGTGCCGAGCTTTGGCCTCCGCCGTCTACCTTCACGGCCATGGCTACACAGCCTCTGTTCCACGAGAAGACCAGCTCCTTCTCCACGTTCTATCTCGATACTTTCTTCTCTCTCCTCAGTCGAAGACACCGACGACACTCCGCTGAACACAACAGCAGAAAAACCTAACAGTACTACTAGCAGTAACAACAGAACTGATAAGGCGAAAAAGTCATTTTTTCCTAGGCGAGGGCAGACCTTGGAGCTGGTTTGTGAATCTCTAGCTTTCAAAGGCAAAGGCCTTTGCAAGGTCGCCGATACTGGCTTCGTGGTAATGTGCGACCGTGCTCTCCCCGGAGAACGCTTCATTGGCGTCGTCACTCGCAAAAAAGACAATTATGCTGAGGTTCTTTGCGTATTTCCATTGCCATTCGCACGAAGAAGCTGAATTTTATATATGTATTTAGTTTTTTGATACATTATCTATAAGATTGGGTTTTCAAACTTCAAAAATGGTTAGCAGTAGGTGCTTTGAGTTCTTTTAAGTTTTAAGTTTGTTCCTTGTAGGTGAAAATTTTGGAATTTGATGAGATGATTAATGATGTTATGCTGGTTGATGACGACAGGTTAGGAAAATGAAGACCATTACACCTCATTGGGACTATGTTGAAGCACCATGTGAATATGCTTCACATTGTGGAGGTTGCAAGACCCAGAATTTATCATACGAAGCTCAGCTCAAAGCCAAAGAGCAACAAGTTCGTGAGCTTGTTGTACATGTAGGCAAGTTCTCAGATCAAAATCCAGAATTTGCTCATGTGATGCAACCCATTGTTCCTTGTGATATCCAGTTTGGGTATAGAAACAAGGTTCGTAAATGGTTCAGCTCTTTTGATGCAGTTTGACATTTTATTTTATTTGTTTTGGTTTTTGAAGTTTACCTCGCTACTTTGGAGTCTTGGTAAATGAGTAAATAAATAATAGTAGCTCTACTCTTCTTTTTGGAAATGGTGTTTGGCATTTCTATTTTAATCTCCAATTCTCCATTGAAAGGATCTCAGTTTAGAATGAAGAATTGAATGCAGTTGTATGCATATAAATTTGCTGATAGTACAAAATACATTATGTGGTGTTAGTGGAGCTCAATAATTTTTATTTAGTTATTGAATTTTTTGGGGGTCGATGTAAAACTTTGTTGCGAAGAAAGGATAGTAAATAGAGTATAAGAAGTGAAGAACCACAGAGCATATGGAGTATTATTTGAACTGTTAGATTAATGCTATAATATGCTTGACCTTATTGTTGCTCTATGGAACTTTTCTCCCCTTTTTAAAATTACTTTAGTGGGTAATTTTCTTTGCCTACATTCTGAAGATGCTGTGCTGATGGTCTACTAAAATGAGACAAAATGAGCATTGTGATCTATTGCTGTGGAAGTCCTTGACACCCTCTGAAGTCTTGTTTGTCACTTATCCCTTTTTTTTTTTTTGTTTTGTTTTGTGGGGGGGGGGGGGGGGGGGGGGGGGGTTGCGTGTAATTTCTGGCTTGTTTCCAGTCAGTCGCCAAAATTTGATTGTAAACCAATCATAATTTCCTCTTTATCTTGTGATTATACTTCTAGCAAGGTGAGAGATAAAGGTAGAAGAATAATTTTTCACGACTTTAAATTCATCTTCACATTTTTATTCCCTTGAGATGCAGATGGAGTTCTCCTTTGGCCCAAAAGGCTGGATACCTGCAGAGCTGTTACAAGAATGCAAAAATGCTAGAGAATATGCTCTAGGCCTGCATGCTCCTGGATTTTTTGATAAGGTTCTGAACGTCAACAAATGTTTATTACAAAGTGACCCAGCTAACAAGGTAAGCTGTTTTCTTTGGGTATTTTCTTTTAATTAAAAAAAAAAAACTTTATACACAACAAGTCAGTATCCACATAATTTAACTAGAAGTTGTGGTCTTAACTGTTTCGGATTCTTACCATTTTAACGAGTGTATGTCAAATAAGATAGTTTCCTTAGTGCTGTCTCTATGTAGTTTTCACTTAACAAACAAAAAGCTTCTAACAAGTAAGCACACCACTCTAACCCCTGTATCATCTTGACCTACATTTGGAGTTCTTCAAAAATTGGAAACTAGATATGAGAATGAAAAGACTCAAGAGTAAATAAGATTTCTGATTAGAATGAAAATGACTTGTTTCCCCAGCGTTTATAATTTAATTATATTATTTACTTTGGGATGGGTATCCTGCGCTACTTTCTTCAGCAAGTTGTTGTCCATATAATTGGTGTACTGCTTAGGTTTGACGCAAGATTTGGCTTTATTAATGAGAGTTTTAAAGCCCTTTCCTATATGAATCTATGAGTCTATTTCTGATTTAGGTTCTTGCAACTGTGCAACAATATTGGAGGGATCCGGAGTTTGGCCTTTCTCCTTATGATGTCCACTCTCATTCTGGCTATCTGAAACATCTAATGCTGAGAAGCGGCAGGTACTTGTGTTAATATCTTATTATTCATTTTTCCAGTTGGTGTGACAGTGAACCTAATGTTGTTTTGGGTTCTCGCACTTAATTCTCTCATTTTAATGTTAATATAAAATGGGGTCAATTCCTTTATTTGGGAATGGGAATATGTAAGGAACCAAAGGAGAAGTCTACTGATATCTGTTTTAGAGACAAAAAAGCATGAAGCTTCAACCATTTTAGCCATTTTGTTAAGCTGTCTAGGAAAATATGTGTAATTTTAAAATTTTGATATTTGGAGGTCAAAGTTAGTCACAGATCTCATTTTTGACAAAATATCTATAATTTCGGTTTCAGGAATTGCAAAACTGGTCTTCCTGAGCTTATGGTTAATTTTGTGACCTCTTCGTACAGCCCAGAGCTATTGAAATCCATTGTGGAAAAAATTGCAACTATCCCTGAAGTGGTAAGCTAACCTGAAACGTTAACTGCAAAATACTTTTTATGTTGTAGTGTGGAGAAGCACTAATATCCAGATTAGAAGAGCTGATCTGGTACAATTGACTATTCTAACTTTGTCTGACTGCATATGCTTTAACTAAAATGTCTGTGTAGGTAATGCTAGAGAAGCACCTTTTAGTTTTCCATTCATATTTTGCTCTGTTGATGTCACACAGGTAAGCATTGTTAATAATGTGAATACGTCTATAGGCAACACATCTGTTGGCGAGGAAGAATACACATTGTATGGCAAATCTTCTATCACTGAGACTTTAAGAGGGCTTACTTTTCAGATTTCAGCAAACTCTTTCTTCCAGACAAACACACATCAGGTAATTCTTTCACAACAGATTGGCACTAGTTTTTAGAATAACCCTAAGAGGATTTTGGGGGTGGGGTGTGACCATGGGACAAACAGTAGAAGATTCCCTTTTGTAGTTGTGAACTAATGATAAGGTGCAAACTCTCTTTGCAGGCAGAGATTCTTTACAAATTAATTGAGGACTGTGCCTCTCTCAAAGGAGATGGCTCAGAAGTTGTTCTTGACCTATTCTGTGGGACAGGAACCATTGGTCTTACACTGGCCAAAAGGTAATTTCCTGTTGTTTGAACTGGAGGGGGTGGTGTTTCACTGATCTCAAACTAACGAATATTTTCTTGATAGAGTGCGGCATGTTTATGGTTATGAAGTCGTTGCTCAAGCAATCTCAGATGCAAATCAGAATGCAAAGCTCAATGGAATCTGCAATGCAACATTCATTGAAGGAGATCTTAATAAGATTGATGAAAACTTTGGCAGCAATTTTCCCAAGCCTGACATTGTCATTACAGGTCTTTAATGATTTCTTTGGTTGAATATTTTAATTTCTCTGTGTATAGAGAATTAGAGTAATTCCACTAAAAATAATAGAAGGCAATAACAATTAACAAAGCAAAAATAGAGTAATCAGGGAAATTGGGTTTGTGGTATGATACTGAAAATAATTGTGACTTATTCCCTTGAAATAGTTTAAGTCATGGCATCAACCACACAAAAGTAGGAGCCAGAAACTTGATAAACTAAAGAAAAACAATTAAAAGAAAAAATAAGAAAAAAAGTTAGTTGAACCAAAATGTTGAAAGGTAGAAAGCGTCCCATGGTTCTTATAAGATGTATGTTGCAATACAACTATCAAATATGAGTACTTGGTATCCTTGGGATTGTCTGATTTGATCTCCCACAAGACTTGGGGGAGTAAATATATTTATACCTGTTTTTTCACATTATTTATGTAGGAAACCTTATGCTGATAACCTGAATAACAAACATTGTATCGCGGAGTAACTACTGCCCTAGAAGCAAATTTGCCGCTGCCAATGCATGCTTGCAAAAGTAGCGTCACCCCCCACGGTTAATACAATGGTATCCATAATTGTGCACCCGGTTCAGAGATGGAAACTTACACTAACTCAGAGTAGTTGAAAGGATAAGTGTATGTCTAAACTCATGGACGGTCTCCTTTAAATATTGGAGGCCAAAAGAATATGACAACATGTTATCTAAAGTAGGGATGGTAATGGGGCAGTGTAGGGGCAAGGGCATGAGCCATATCCCCGGGGCCCCGTCTCTGCCCCCACATTCTCACCCTCAATCCTTGCACCTGCACCCACACCCGCATGGGGATAAATCCTCTTCCCATACCTGCCCTCGTGATACCCATGATGGCGAGGAATCCCTGCTGCGTTATTTTTACTATTAATATCACAATTTTTTAATACATAGAGAAAGTGATAATTTCACAAATTTAAATTTAATATAAAATTTATAATATATTTGAACAATAAAAATATCTAAAACACTTCATTAATACATTATATCTCAATAATTAAAACACTAAAACATAACTACAAATTATAAATACTAGAATTATTTATAAAAATTTAAATATAGAATATAATATATAGTAGTAGATATAATATATAATATTACACACACACGGGTGTGGGTGCAAGGATGGAGCGGGGATACCTCTCGACTCAACATACCTGCATAAGTAAAAAATGTCCCACCATTAACCAAATATTGTGGGTATCTTATTCCATATTGGGGCAGGGAAATGAGTAACTCATTGGGTGCGGTTTCAATTAACCAATTAACATCCCTAATCTAAACAAATCGTACCCGTGCACTAGCTTGTGGATGAAAATAATCCAAGACAATTATTGCTTAATGCCTTAATTAGTTTACAGATGTTAGGGACAGTGTTAGAAAATACACAGTCAACTACCCTAACATCTATAAACTAACTCAACAATATTTGTCGTGATTATTTTTCATCCACAAGCTAGTATGTGGCCAAGATTTCCTTGGATAATATGTGGTCATATTCTTTTGGTCTCTAGTATTTGAAGGGGATTGTTCATGAGTTCAAATAGACTAAGATTGTCTTCCCACTTTTCCTCTTTCCTATTGAGTTATTGGTATGTTTCTATTTTTGAACTAGGTGCACGGTTGTAGAGATTGTGTTAACCTTGGGGGATGATGCTGGTTTTGCAAGCCTGCAGCAGTAGTGCAAATTTGCTTCTAGGGCAGTTCTTACTCCACAGCATAGTGGTTGTTATTCACATTATCAACATAAGATTTCCTACAATCTAGAAATGATTAAATGAATGTGTTGATAGTAGTGAATTTTAGAATCTAGTGCAAATTTGCTTCTAGGGCAGTTCTTACTCCACAGCATAGTGTTTGTTATTCACATTATCAACATAACATTTCCTACAATCTAGAAATGATTAAATGAATGTGTTGATAGTAGTGAATTTTAGAATCAACCAACACAATTTCTCTATTTTTGTTCTCCTAACATGAGCCACCAAAGTCCATTCTTGGGTATTAATGGAGGAGTCTTATTCACCTTCAACTTTATCTTGGGACTACCTCTGTTTATTCCTCTCTGCCCATTTCTGCCATGACCTTTTTCTTATCTTTACCTCTTCTGGTTTTTGGATTGGAAGTTGTGTTGGTTCATGTTCCTCTTGTCCAAGAAATCTTTGGTTTGGAAAAAAAACCCGTCACACCCAAATCAAGAAATTGTTGGCAGTTCACCCAATTTTGCAATGACTATGCCCAGAATTCTACTTCTCAATGAGTTATTGGTTGCCATGGATGCAAAAATTGCAATCCCAGATTCTTGTAAAAGGTCTCAGTCTTGACTTACATCTAAAAGGGCTAATAAATTAAAGCTGAGATGGCTCCTAAAAACATGTATCAGGTTGTAGAACTGGTGACAGTGGTGAGGGAGGCAGTTGAGGACAGTTGCAATGCCCAACAAAGAATATTGTAATACTTTTATAGTCTTAGTTGAGACTTGAGTCACCTTGAAGATATAGAAACCTTTTTTCTCCTTTTTAAAGGGTGATCGTGATGCTTTGACATAACCAACTTTGTTGAAATGGGTTCTACTAGTGGTTATTATCTAGTCACTAAGTATGGAACTATTATAGAATTTGGATAAGTAAATCTGCATAGCTGTGGTCCACTAAGAGTCAATATTAGTACCAAAGACCAAATTGGGTGAGTGGTTGAGTACTTGAGAAATTTACTAGTAAATACTGCTTTGTGGGAGGTAACTAGCTCATTATATTTCACTATTTTGAATCTCTCAAACTATTGTTAGTACTAACAAAATAATGTCTACAAGGATAAAAGTGAGTTTTATGTTAAGCATGCAAATCTTAAGGTAACGACTTGGGAGTAAATAAAAATACTCGTTAGGATCAACTTATCTTAATAAAGAGACTAATTATAAAGTTAGTTGTCGATTTGTTGAGGGGAATGACTTAAAACCCAGTAGGTGATGAATTCGTTGAGTCGTAGTGGTTTCCACTCTAGCGGTCAAACAAAGCCATGGAAAGAATCACAAATTAGTGTGAGACCAGTGGTCCTACTAAGGCGGACTTGATGTATTCACTACTTATCCGAGAGGTTGGGCATACATTGCTCTTAATGATTTTATATCTCTATGACTCTATTCTCTAACTAGGTAGTTTATGTTGAGATAGACTTAATGAAATCGCCTACTTGAGTGAGATGGGTTAGCTGCCTTTTATGAAAGACGATGTGTTTTCTTTCTAGAGCACTCATGAGCATCCTGAGGTTCAATTGGGCTAAAATATATGTTATTTATCGTGGAACTTGCACAAGTTCTAAAGGTGAGATACATGCCGCTGTAGTAAGTCTCCAATCTAATAGTTCAAGATTCATTACTCACTAAATGGGAGAATACTTTGTCAGTTTGTGTCACTACGTGTTAGTTCAATCCTTTACACACTAGCACTTAAGTGTCAAGTCTTTGCCCTAAGTATTTTCTCCGTCATCGTGCCTTTGCATTTATGGGGGATTTTCGTAAAAAGTTAACTACCCCTAGTATCTATAAACTAACTCAATAACATTGTCTTGGGTTATCTTTCATCCACAAGCTGGTGTGTGTGATCATGATTTGTTTAGATAATATGTGGTCATATTCTTTTGGTCTCTCGTATTTTGTTCATGAGTTTAGATAGACCAAGATTTTCTTTTCACTTATGCTCTCTACTACTTTGAGCTTTTGTGAAAGTTTCTATCGTTGAATCGGGTGCATAGTTACAAAGATTGCTATGTAAACCTTTGGGGTGGGGGGGTTGCTTTTGCAAGCCTGCATTGATAGTGGCAAATGGTTACTCCATGACACAATGTTTGTTATTCATATTATCAGCATAATATTTCCTACAATTTATACTTGTAATTTGAGTGCAATGCTACGGTGCAAGATTTGCTGACAGTAGTTCATTGTGTCGCACCTGTAGATCCAAATCGTCCAGGAATGCACATGAAATTGATTAAGTTTCTGCTACAGTTGAAGGCAGCTCGCATTGTCTATGTATCATGTAACCCTGCCACTTGTGCTCGTGACCTTAATTACCTCTGTTTTGGTGTAGTAAGTATTTCAACTCTTCTATATCTCACTTAATAATGTCTCAATTTGGTTGTTCCTGAAGTCCTTCACATGGTTCAATTTCAGCCTGAGAAAAATATAAGTGGGTGCTACAAGCTTAGTAAATTGCAACCAGTGGACATGTTCCCGCATACTCCTCACATTGAATGTGTTTGTTTGCTGGAGCTTCTTTGATAATCGGTGGCAACAGAAGCAGAGGAAATTCAGAGAGATATGGACGCAATCTGTGCAAGTGCTTCCAAGATCATTCTTGTTCTCAGGGTGTGGAAACTGGAAAGGTCACACTGAATGAGGCGAATTGGCATAATATAGTTGGAATGCTCCCATTTTTGGTTTGGGAAGTGCGCTGAAGGGCTTCCCGAAAGGATTTTAAGTGGAGCCATGCTTCAAGGCAGTCTTGGTTTATTGTTTTTCTTGGACAACAGCAAAGAAACCGACGAGCCAAAAAGCTTAAGGTGACATCTTTTGAGTATGGAGTTCACTTGCTGCTTCGCCATACAATCCTCGAATGATTCTAATTCTTATACTAACACAAATGGATCCCTTGAGGTATGTCTCTGCTATGCTCTTGGTTTATTCATGTATTATAGTTTAGGTTATTCGTAAACTTCAGTTGTGACAAATGCTATTCATTGGTTTATACGGAGTATATGAATTGAAATTACCAATCATACCATCTGTTAGTAATTTGCCTCTAGGTAGAGTTGTCACTGGTAAGTAAAGGAACAAAGCTGGTGTGTAAATAAACTGAAAGATTAAAAAAAATGTCAAATGGAAACAAGAAGATGATAAAGCAAATCTCAAATGAAGTGATTCAACTGCAGAAATCTTTTGTTGAATGTGGACATAATCCATGCAAATCGAAACCTACAGATTCTGCACTGTAATGGCTCAGTTTGAAACCTGGAAATTGCAGGTCACCTATTGGTTGGCTACTTGGCTTGATTTTTTTTTTTTTTTTTTTGAAATCTAAAAGTAGGTTGAGCAAGCAATGTGGCATGGTGTATACGAATATATTAGCCTATTAGGGTGGGTATGTAATTAGTTTGTAGACATTATAATGTTTGCAAGAAAACTTTATTGACGTTGCACTTCACCATTCATTCCTCATCCAGTTTGTGCATACGAGTTTTATATAACCTAGCAAAAGTGGATTTTAATATTGTTCGCAAAAGGTTGAATTTCCAATCTCAAGGGCCCTTCACGCCCCAACCCGGCAGAACATTTGGAAGGATGTAAATCATGGTAACTCAAACACAAAGATCAAACCTTTGCGTTATTGTCCCTAAACTTCATCTCTGTGACCAACTGAGCTGATTTAATTTGAATCTTGTTAATTGTGTGTTAGATTTTTTTTGATTGATGGAATTAATATCATAGTAACAAACTATAGACTTATAGTAGCATGCAAACCTTATCTAAAGTTTTGAATTTTGGCTTGGTAAAACTATAGTTTAGAAATAGCCCCATGATCCCAATTTAATTTTTAAAAATATTTTAAATTGTAAATAACCACTTGTAATTTAAGTCAATTTTTTTTTTTAAAAAAATTTTATCCAACTTTTGACTTTTTGTTAGGGAGTACAATTATGGGCAATTTTCAATATTTTTAAAATTCACTTGAACTGCCTATTTAATTATTTATTTTCACTTTCAAGCTACCCCAACAATTTCTTCAACTATGAACTCAACTACCTTAGTTACAACCTGAAATACTATCTGTCTATTACCAATAAAGTCCAAAGTGTTAACCTGATCCGAACTCAAGCCACCTTTGTAGCTAGTTAGCTACTACTAAAGTTTGTCATTTAAATTTATGAGAATAGTCTTCTATGAAACTATGACGTGTAATACTTTTTAAATATTTTTTATGAGGTGGCGTGTAATACTTTTGAATTAAAATACAATAATTTTTATGAGTTTATAGAAAAAATATTACTCCATCTGTCCCATTTTATTGTTCATTGGTGAAATTAATTGTTTCAGTTAACAGACTTAACTGAAATTATTTAAACAAAATTTACTTAATTTTTAAATCGTGTAATCTTTATCTTAAAAGCATTAAAAGAACAAAATGCATTCCATCCTTATCCAGCATCAAGACCCATATTTCCTACAATTAAGATTTTGTTGGGTGGTGATGAATGATGAATGGAGAGATATACCCAGAATTTGGGAGCCAGCTTGGAAGCTGTAGGATTAGTACCACAATGGGAATGGGGTTGGTTGAATGTGGGGAAACTTGGGATAGCGACGAACAGTTGTGAAAGGTACAACACAATACAGCACCCACTCCGGCCCCGCCGGCCGGCCGGCCGGCATTTCCATGAATTCAGCTCACCTCATTGATTGCGACTTCCATACGTACATGCATGTACATGCCCCGATTTAACCACTAGTTGACTCGCTTTCAAATCAAATCCGGTTTGGTTTGCACTCCAATAATAAAGGATCACACATGGCTGACTTTAATTTCCAATTCCCAATGTAGATGTAACTCTCACTTTACTTGTGGATTAGGGAATCATGTTTGTACCACATTATATTTAGCCAGGGTAACCATACAAAAATTTGTCGGGCTGATATTGATATCTTTAACATTGGGTACTATTATATAGTTTTTTGGAATTGTTCGTATAAGGAATTGTGAGAATAAGAGTTAACAGTATTTAGTATAATCTCAAAAGTATACATGCATATGATTGTACTATGTGCAAAAAAGGCACTATATATGTCAAATGACTGTTTAGAGTTTTCTTGCATTTTATATGTCCAAACAACAGTTAGTTATGATCATGACTTTTAACGGTGACGGGTAAGTCGTTAGGCTCAATTGTGAGCTTTGAATTCGAGTGTTTTATCACAATCATTCAACTTTCCTCTTTTACTTATCGGAATGCGTAATTAATTCATAACTTTTGACTTACTCAAAGACGACTGAACCTTCAAAGAGTTCTAGAGAAATCGTTATTCTTATAAATTCAACTCCCTGTGAGAGTTGTTTATTGGTCTTATTGGTTTAAATGATCAACTATATGCAACATATACTAGTTTACCCATTATGTTCATTTGTCGATTAAGATCACAAGACAGATTTCATCTAAAACACACCTTCAATTAGCAACTGCAAAATTTTTCATAAATTAAAGAAATGGCTATTCTTACTATAACTTTCAATATCAATGCACTCTATTATATTCAATAATTAAGAAAATATTAGCAATGAGATTCAAATTTAAGTCATTTAAGAGATGTTGTGTCATTGTTTGAAATTCCTTAGCGATATGATATGATGTTGGGCTTTGTACGTACGTCCATGTCCTTAGCCGACAAGATTCGATCACGAGGCTCATAATTTCTAGTAACTTATATAGCTTCCAATCTTTAGTGGCTAAGGACAATTTGGAAGTTCCAATCAAATTAAAAGCTTTCCGACAAATTTGACAAATCTGCAATACATTTCCCCAAAAGCACACCAATGTATGGTTTAATTTTATGCGAAAACTGTAAAATCAAGCTATTTTGATCTGACCTCGATTTAGTTTAATTATTGAACATATAATATCTAAAATATAAATGTATAATTTAACTATATCATTTTAAATTTTTAATTGTTGTTTTTATTATAATTTGTTAGGCACAATTAAGTCATATTGGGTGATTAATGGATATAATCAGTATAATTGGTGTTGTTATGATCTCGTGTGTATTAGATAATGTGTTTCATTTATTTATTTATTTTCTTAATTTTCTTAATATCATAGTTATAAAAATTGAACAAGGACTGACACACAAATGTATTTCGTAAGTATTTGTACTACCCATAAATAAAATTTATATTAAATTACTTATAACTACAATTAATGAAGCTAAGATAGGCCATAATACCAAAGATTACATATAGTCAAGATTGACTCCATACATCAACAATGATTTCATGCTTAGCCAATAAGTTAAACTACCATTGGTGCAGTGCTTGTCTTTATTGTGATTATAATATAAGTTTATGAAAAATGTGCTGGATACCGTATTATAATAATATTTTTTTTTAAGTGATAAGAAAAATTCATAATTACTATCTGAAGATGTTCATCCATATCAGACATACCATGTATAATAACCCGCAAACCACATAAGAAAGGTAAATCGTACTAGGAATGCCTCACTCCAACATTCAAATATAAAAATCATTAACCACCCACTTTGCCACTCATTTTGAGACAATAATAATTTTTCTTTTTCCCCTTATATTATCACAATAATATTTTTTCTTATACAATTATAGAAAATGAACATCAAACTTTAAAACTCTTACATAAAATTACAAACTTATATATACAAAATTCAAAAATCTTTGAAATGTTGCTCAGCATTGGAAGTGTATAGAGACATAAATGTGATTTAAATTTATTTTTTAAAATTTTTTGTAATTACATAAATTGGCAGATTGCCTGTTTGAGTTGAATCGAATCGGACGGCAGAGGCGATGAGATGGTCCCCTACACCAAAGCCAATCACCATCACCAGCCGTCAATCGATCATCCACGTGGGACAGAGATTTCTAGATGAGTATCCCTCCAATCAGACCACGCCACGTGTGAATAAGACTCCAAGTTCACGTGTTGACCGCAGCTCCGGGACCCGCCGACTTATTTAGCTTAGCCGAGCCGGGCTGAACGAAACGGCTTGAAAGCGACGCCACGGAAGCCGACAAGTCGACAACTAATATCCCTTCAGCGCAAGCGTGTAAACGCATCTGGATAGATTGAAGGGATAAGCGTGTGGATTGATGATTGATGGACCACTTCTTATGTGGGCCAATTCTCTTTTAAAGCCGGCCCAAACCGGAACTATACCATTCATTATTGCGTGGATTGACTATCCGAAAATACATAAAGTACATTATTTCAATTCTTAAAATACATTATTCTAACACATAAAGTATATTAGTTTAACTCATAAAATGCATTACATTACATAATAAATTTCATTATTATAACACATAATTATACATTATTCTAAACTCATAAAATACATTATTTTATCCCAAAATTTTTATTATTCTAACACATAAAGTACATTATTCTAACTCAAAAGACACATTATCTTACCCCTAAAATGTTCATCATTCCTACACACATGTGGAGCATTTTTTTTTTTTAAACATCAAAATAACATAATTTTGAACTATAGTCATACAGCTATGTAGACCATGCTCCAATTCCACAATAATTTGCCCGAACTATACTATACATTCTAACATTAATGACTACGAGGCGTTTGGTTTAACGGTGGGTAATAAAATCAACTATTTAACGATGGAAATTGATTTTAGTAAAATTTAGAATTTTTTTTAACACTCCATTGACACTAATTATATATCAACAATGATACTTGATACAATTAGGAATATTGTACTTTTATTATTATTATTATTATTATTATTATTATTATTATTATTATTTTGAGAAAAACCAATTCAATTGCTTAAAGAAAGAATACAGTGAAGAAGGGAATACTCCCACACACAAGGAACATTATTCGAATGGGCAACCCGAGCTAGAGTATGAGCCTGCTCATTCACTGATCTATTAACGTGTCTTACAACATATGCTTGAAAGCTAGACAAAATTCTACGATATTCCTTGATTGCAAAATTTGTATATGAATGATCCAGGGAGAAGTCGTTAATCAGCCGACACACTTGTTGGCAATCTGATCGTATACAGACTTTATGCCACCTCTCACGCTCCAGCCAGAAATATCATACTTAGTTGTATTTAATTAATTCCATCATCTTTATATAACAATATAATTCTAAAATTTATATACTTGTTTAGCATGCAAAATGATGATATCAATATTTAAAAATAGGTTTATTTGTGTAAGAATTTTAAATTTTTTGTACATGATAATTCTAATTAAATTGTTCAAAACTGATACCTTAGTGCTAAAATTTTAAATGTTACTATAATTTCAGCCTCTGGTTTTTCAATTCATCCAAAAAATCCAATTCATTTTTCAGTCACTTATGATTTTATTAAAAAAAAAATCAATTCATTTAATGTATAATGATTATTTATGCTTTTTACATAGAGTAAAAATATATACATATACACAATGTTCACCTTTTAATGTGTTATTATTATATTGGATAGTTTTTATATTTAATTATTATGTGAATTTTTTTAATTAATTCATTGTGGAATTAATTAATTTGATTAATCAAATAACAAATGAATTTATTATTTATTAATATTATTAATAAATACATCACTTCACATTTTACTATATACGGCTTCCATCCCTATCACAAAATTTACATGGTGTACAAATTCCATATATAATGATACTATCAATACCCCACGTAAAAAAAATAAAAAATAAAAAATAAAAAAAATCTTAAACTTCAAGTATATATCAATCATCAATTATTATTATTATTATTATTATTATTATTATTATTATTATTATTATTATTATTATTATTATTATTATTATTATTATTATTATTATTATTATTATTATATATAATTAAGAAGAAAAAAAAACTTATTATTTATAATAAAACCTTTATAAATGTGATTAGTTATTAGATGTATGGGGGAAAAGTTATTTGAGGGTGGTGGTTGATCTAGCTAGCAATATTGGAACGTACGTGCTTAAAAAAAATATGCCTACATGTATAATCATACAAAAATTTTTCCAAGGCAGCAATATTTCATGACTTATTACTCTTAACTTGTACGTACGTGGGTGGGGGCTACTGAATATATATACAATATATATGCATTATTATCATATGGTTACAAGAATGATTATGAACTTCTCCATTTGGAAACTCAAACGTTTGTTCTTCTTGTCGATTTACAAAAGATCCTAAGAATATATACGTATCTATATACATACTGTCCAGCTCACAAATGACCTAATAAGCAATGCCTCAACCATCTAACTACTACGTATAATGCTGTTCATATATATACACACACATGCATGCTATCCTAGCCTATGTATGATATATATGTCATTATTGGAGATTAGCTCAAAGGGTTAAGTAGGGTGGAGTCAGAAATATACTTGAGTGGGCCGAATTTTAAAACACTTTGAAATGCTATAAAAATAATATTCATAACGAAATATGAAATATAATCAATTAGTTAATTAAAATAGTTTGAATAGGAAACACATTATAACTCACATATCAATACTTAAGTGCAAGTAAAATGTATTATAAATGCACGTAAAATGTATTACAAGTGCAAGTAAAATTTACAATGAGCATCAATACTAAGTTCACCTTATAACTAGTTGCACCTACGTCCACGAATGTTAACCAGGTAAATTACTTGCACTTGTAAGTAATTTTACTTGCACTTTTACTTGCAAAGGTGCACCAGCTATTTGCACTTATAGCACATTTACTTGCATCAAAGTTCGAGTTATTTACGACAATACCATTGCGTCGTTTTTTAAATTACACATGATTCGTTGATCTGGACACGTAGACAGCTGTAAATGGTTCTTATTTCTCTCATGGGCAATTATTCTGATCATTAGAGCTAGCGTGCTATATATATATATATATATATATATATATATATATATATATATATATATATATATATATATATATATTGGGTAGGGGGGGGGGGGGGGGGGGGGGGATTGCCCCATTGTCTCTATCTAGATCCACTCCTATCTAGGGTCAGGTCATTGAAATATGATGCTAATTGTTATGTAAATATAAATATAAAGTTGTGACTTTATTTATAATTAAAAATTTTCGACATAATGAAAAACATTTGATCATGACATAGACAACATGTTTTTTTTTTTTTTTTTTTTTTAATATACGTAATTAACCATTGAGAGTTATATAGTGTTTAAGTAGAGAAGAGGAAGGGATGAGAAACTAAGAAAGAATTGAAGCTGCAATATAATTGCTATGGGAACCCATTCACTGAGCTGTATAGATGGGGTGCATGTGAGGAGGACTCAGAAACCAGATGGTTTGCTCTTTAATAAAAACAATAAAAGAAAAACCAGAAAATGAAAAATGTAAAGAGAATTAGATGCAAGTATGGGAGTGATAAGATGATGTGAAAAGACAAAATCCTAGGAGCAAGTTGCTAGTGCCCCCTGCTGGCCTGCTATCTTCTTCTCAGTTCTGAGTACTATCTTTGCAGCTTGCCTGCCAACATCTTTCAGCTGAAGATGCTTTCGAACTCTCCCACTACTTCTGCATATATATGCTTATCCTATGATGAAATACACCTGCAAATCTCCCATCATATCTTTTCCATCTGCTCCATCTAACTAATACCCGACTAATTTATTTATTTATGAATTCCATGTAATAAACAAATCCCAGAT